>NC_047659.1:87594688-87742426 GCF_011762505.2 Arvicanthis niloticus | reverse complement strand
GACATGATCAAAGATGTGTTACCCCAATGTTGCATCTAACAGACAGACCCTCAGAATGGTAGAAAATGAACCTGACTCAGAAAACTAGATTCAATCACCCAGTCCTCAGTTCTATGAACCCTGTGAGAATTAAGCTGCTCTCTCCCTGTATTTGAATCATGTACATCAGTTGTATTGAAAGGAGCAGCCAGGGATGCTTACCAGACACTTGCAAGAAGATCTCAGACATCCAAGTTCCTCACATCTTCTGAAGTTAGCCTGACATTTTCTCAATGACTCTGGCATCAACAAGAATGCCAGTTATCTCACTAGATTGTATGCCAAATTGTTTCAACAATTTCCCCTTCATATAATCGTTGACTGTCAACCACACTACATGCTTTATGTAGATTATTTTCTACATAAATTAACAGAACACATTGATCATCTACTATATAGTCCATAGTGGTGATGATGATACTGTGTAGAAAAAAAAATGACAAATTGCATTGTGTGTCAGAGACTATTCAAAGTATTTTGTGTACATAGCACATTAAATACCCACGTAAATTTTACTATCTTCAATTTATAGAAAAGAAAAGTGAAATACAATTTTAATAACTTACTCAATGTCACATGGAATGGTAAGGGTTGGCAGAGCAAGGAATCAAACCCATTCACTCTAAACCCAGAGCCTCTGTTCCAATCACTATGGGCTGTTTTACTAAGACGGATAAGATGCACATCAGATCTTCCTCCCAGAGCCCATGTGATATTAGTGTATTCCAACTAGAGGAGAGCAACAAAGACCTGCAGCTCCCTGCATATTCTCCCAATAGTGTTTCATCTGCTTCCCTCAGTGGCTCTGAAGAGAGACAGAAAAGACATTTGCATCTTTATCACATCCATAATAAATGGTAACTTTGTTTTAATGTGCAGAAAAAGATATTTAAACTTGAGAAGAAAATAATGTAGAGGTACTAAAACATGATTTCTTGAAATTTCTTTTATTTAATTCAACATCAGGTTATTATCAAGGCCCAGTGGTGAGGAACTGCTTTTACAGTTTAAAACAAAATAAAACAAAAACAACAACAATACACACACACACAAACCCTCTATCATCTGTAACAAACACCAGTACAGGATAACAACACCAGTGTCAGTGCCTCAGGGATCTGATTCTCACTCAAAACTAGTTTTACTTAATCTAATAACAGAGACTTCAAACCCTGAAGATTCTATCAAGATTTTGAACCCACAGACAACAACCATTTGACTGGAGCTATTTGCCAAAATAATACTGTTGAACATAAAAGACTGTAACTGTCTCTCCTCTTTAAGGATGGGAGTGAGGGATATAAATATAATTCTGCAGAACTTAGTGATGGTCATAATTAATGAAGCTGCAAACATCTGGACTTAGTCTTCATCTGCAAAGACCTTCTGGGAGTAATACTGTAGAAACATATTTGGTTTGTTTATCTGTTTGAGATAGGGTCTCCCTATGTTGCTGCCTTCAAATCCCTGATCCTTCCACACATGTCTGCAAGTGTTAAGTTCAAAGATGTGCACTACCATAGCTATTCCTCTTAAACTTTTCATGTGTATTTGGTTTGTCCTTTCATGCTCTAATTCTATTCCTGTGTCCATCTCCTATCCATAATGCTGTTCTCTCTGCACTCTTTCTAACACAGCATCCAGTAAATATCTATTTGATGACTATCACTTGTGACAAAGGGAATCCCATCTTCCTTGGAAATAATGACCTTGTCAACTTGATTTTTAAAGACCAGAGGAGCAAGATCATAGTTTCACTTATCATGCTACAACTGTATATTGCAATGTTGGCTGGAGATTCTTTAGTTGTGAAGTTTAAGGGGGTATTAACATGCATGATAAGCACTGGAAATACTGTGGAGACTGCACAGAATATTACGAGAATCTTCTTAACCTTGGGTAAGGAGGACCTAAAATGTCTTTTCTAGCTTGTGAAATGGGAGCTCAGGTTTTAGAGCAAAGCAAGTCTCAGCACACATTCACATTTGGAAGTGATGCGGTTGACCTCATAGAGCTCAGTAAATAGATAACGGGATGAAACCCCTTGATGTTTGCCTAGCATGTTATAGATGCTCAACCCATGTTGATTTCTCCCTCTATACTTTCTCCCCTGATTTTGCCACATTAGAAACGAACACTGAGAGACTTGGCATTTATCTTTCTACATGTGCCTAGAGTCAATGGGAGCTTCATTTGGTATTTTGCAGATAACCATGTTAAACAGGGTCAAGATGAAAACTCACTTATTTCCTTGTTAAAAGTATCACCAAATGTTTCTTAACATATAGAAGTTGATTCTCAGGTACTTCAACTTGTTGGGGCATCAGTAGGAAAATGACTATACTCTAATGTTTGTCAGGACTTTAACAACAAAAATCACCAATAGATGTCCTAAGATTCCTAGACATAATTATATCAGTTTTATACAAAGATTATTTATCCATTATTGTTGGGACTGGTATGTATTTCTAATCTTCCTTTTTAAAGAAGGTGTTAAAATCAGGAGCCAGTGACAGAACTGTCATTTAACTTGTAGGTTTAGGACCCCAAAAAAGGTCAATATTTAATGGGAGTTTTTCTGGGGGAAAAAGGCAATTTTCCAGTATCTATAATTAATCAATCAAGAAGTTCAGACATTTAAATAATAATTACTCACAAAGTAAAGGGGAAAGTGTTGCCTGATAAGAATAGGTTCTAAAATATTCATGTAATAGAATAGAGCACCCTGTGTTTGGGCTAAAATGTAACATTTGGTTTTCATTTTGCACTATTCAATTTTACAGGCATGAAATTCCCAGTAATATCTACATAGCAAGAGCAAAGTATCAGTCAAAATCCACCAGACAGATGTGAAAATTGAATTTTCCAGTAAGTTATAATGTAAAAGTGAATGCTGGTGCATTGCAGGGTTGGATGGCAGAGGGGAACATTGTCTGAAGATGTGGGTTGCAACTACAGCAATGTGGCAAATTGTGATTACAAAAATTCGAGACAGTACTCCACCAATAAGTACGAGCAAGGGCAAAAGAAATTTCCCTGAGTGACTCAGATGTTTAATATCAAACTAAGCACAGCAGACAGGCTTGTCTTCTGCTTACTACACCAAGCACATAGCAGTGCTTAGGCACAGAAGGTCTGCTGTAACTGAGGAACACAGCCTTGGTGGTAGATCTTTCACCACAGAACTGCTCTGAAAAGAGACACTTGGATTTTATGGACTTTGCTTCTTTATTCTTCCAGAGAGTCAATATGATTAAATCTGAATATGGTCATGAAATGTCTTACATTTTCATATGTGTTACAAACTATGTAGACAAGTGATCCTAACAGATTGGAGACTGTCCATGGTGACAATGAGCAAACACGGATGTTCATATGTGCATGGCTATAGAGCAGTATGCTTTTCTTACTGTTTTCACATGTACCCTCTCATTATATTACATTGCAATGCTGCAGCAGATAGATTATTAATAGAACGCCCAGTGCCAAAATACGCACATAAAAAATTGGGGAATTGTGCATACATTGGGTATGTGGTTTTATATAAGAACTTACTTAGACTTTGCAGTTTTTTAACTTCCCATTCTGCGTTTGTTTGTTCTGTTTTCTGAGACAAAGGCTTACTATGAAGCTGAACCTGGCCTTGAGCTCCTAACCCTGCTACATAGAACACAGTCATGTGCCACCATACCCAGCTCATTCTGCTTCTGAAAGCTCTGCATGAAGGCTCACATTCATGTGCAAGTACAGGTTTTATAAAAGGCTTTTCCGATTTGAATTATGCAAACACCCCACAAAGTGTTTTATTTGTTTTTATGGATGAAAGACTTTGTTATAAAGAAGTTTGCTTTTTTAATTTTTTATTTTTTTCTAAAGTCTTGTGTCTGCCAACAGGAGAATATGGATTTCTTACAAATCTTTTGTTCATACACTTCAGGGTAGCTCCTATGCCCAGCACACAAAACAAGCTCTGTGGTACTTTTGTAACGTTTTTATCTCATGGTGTTTTGTTTAGATGTTGTTGTTGTTGCTGCTGCTGCTGCTGCTGCTGCTACTGTTGTTTTTTGTGTTTGCTTTATTGCTCTTTTGAGTGAGAGTGTACATTTTGATTTCCACTTGGGTTTTTTTGTGAGGTCTTTGTGTGTGTGTGTGTGTGTGTGTGTGTGTGTGTGTGTGTGTGTGTGTGTTCTGGGTCTTTAGTTTTATTTGTGCTTACAAAGAGATAGGGCATGAGTTAGGTGACTGAGGAAAGGAAGACCTAGAAGGAGTTTGAGGTTAGGGAAGGGGACAATGTCATCAGGATATATTGTATGAAAAAGTATTTTTCAATTAAAAATGAACTTTGTGTATGCCTTGGCCAAGAAGATGCCAGACACTGGGGCACTAGTGATTCACTAGTGGTGAATCACTAGCCTAGTATGCCCAAGGCCATGGATTCCAACCATAGCACGGAAAAAAAAAATAGTGTTTCAAATAATTCACTCTCTGGAGGTGTTTGTTATTTCTCCTGCTTAGAAATATAACATCGTCAGGGACCTTGCGAACTAGACATAGAGCCATGTATTAGTAGAGGTAAGAATGGCTTTGGTAATGTAATCTATCCCTGACACTGTCTGGGGAGCCAAGAACCAGAGATAAAGACTAGATAGCACAGGGACCTAGGGTAAACTAAATACCAATATTTTAAATAAACAAATAAACAGGCTAATTAATTAATACTGAAATGAAAAGTAGCAATAAAATTACTCCTAATGACATTCTGCTACACTCATAAAACAGTGCCTTGTTCAATTATCATGAGAGAAAGTATCCTCCTGCATCAGATAGGAACAAATACAGAAGCCTACAGACATTGTAGAGTGAAAGACCTTGGAACATTCAGTCCTAAATGTCTCAATCAAATCTCTCCCCTCAGGGTTCAGAAAAGGAGGTGGAGAGAGTGTAAGACTCAGAAAGGATGGAGGACACCAAGAAAACAAAGTTCTTCAACTCAATATGATCAAAGCACGCAAAATCACAAACTAAGGTAGCCTGCACAGGCTTTTTGTTTTGTCATATTATATTTTATTTTACTATTATCCCTTAGAAGACTGTTTTCTAAAGAGAGACAAAAAGGGAGAGGCTCTGGAAGGGAGGAGGGGTGGGAAGCAACTAGGAGGAATAGAGGAGGAGAAACATCAGGATATATTATATGAGGAAAAATAGTTTCAATAAAAGGCAGGGAGAGAATAGGTTAGAGGGAGAAATGCTACCAGACAAAGAACACGATAATTAGATAGCCCAGCGAGGCAAAAGCATGGTCTACATAGGGACATGAAATATAGTTAGACTGGAATCACTAGGTAAGAAACCTTTAGTTTTATTTTATTTTTTTAAGGATCTGTTTTATTTTTGGAAGTGAGAAGCTATTGGAGATGGATGGTAGTGTGTCTTTTTACTTTTCTCTGTTTTGTTTTGAACCCTTTCACTTCTTTCATGTGTGTGCAACAGAAGAGGAAGATTGAAGTGAGAGCAGAAACATATGTAGATTATTGCAATAGTACAGAGAAGGAAAAATAAATTAGGAACTGGTGAGAGGAATGAAATCCTAAATAATGACTATAGAAATGAAATCATAAATAATAATCATCTTTTTTCTGGATGAGAAGAGTGAAAAGATGCATTTTGGATTTATGCTGTGTTTCTAGTAAGCTATTATGGCCGTCAGAAGCTATCACATAGACGAAGAGTGTTTGATGCCTAATATTGGAGCATTGTTTCAACTTAGACACAGCTCATCCCCCATGCCCCACATCTGAAGTCCCAGGATCTCCAAATGCCCCTGTATATCAATACATATTACCTATGGGTCTCTCCACACATCATTTTCCCTCCATCAGAGAATCTTCCTCAAAAATATGCACGCTACCCTATGAATTCCAGCTCATCTCTGGTGACCTTCTCCAGTTGCCCCTCTGTGCAGCTAGCTTGCCCATTACCAAGCATGTTAGTTACTACAGTGATAACAGATTGCTCTGACTCCCAAGAAGCCTGCAGCGTGGTCATCATCATCTTCTCATCCCAGAAGCTCGCACATTTTTAAGTACCCTGGTGGGTTTATTGAAGAAAAACACTGAACACCATCATTACTGATACAGTAATTATAATACAAGGAGAAACTGGAATTAAGGAATCTGTAGCTCAACCATTTCCTGATTTTTAGAAAGTCCTTATCAAACTTTGAGACTCCTATGGCCTGTGTATAGAGAAGATGGGTCCCCTTATGTGTTAGGTTATGTGAATAGCTTTCATGCCTAAAACTCAACCTCCTTCCTGCCTTGCTGCCCAATGTTTCATCTGTTCGCTATCTTGCCTCGATCCTCTCTCAGACTGATTACGTGATTGCCACATCACCTAACACCCTTATTTCTCCATTCCCTAGGCTGTCTTGTGACCTAATTGGGCAGCTGAGCAGAGAGCTATGGCTGCCTCTGCCTCACAGTGGGAGTCTTTGGAACCACCCTGTTCCTGCCCTTGGACAGAGAAGCTGCTGGCTGGAGATGCATATTTTTGTCAGCCTGATTAATATACAGAGGGGGTGGGGAGAAAATCATTTCCTGCAAAGCTTTTCCCTCCTCGGTGCCTACATCACATCTACTTTCATCAAACCAAATAGAGATATGTGAAAATGAGACAGGAAGTGACTGAATCATGTTTACAAAAAATAGTCAACAAAGTAGACAAAAGAATAGATTTAAGGAAGAATATATTCACCTCAAACCAAGTTTTACTTAGTTTTCTTACACGTTTCTTGTGTTTCCACGGTACACTAAGTATTCATACACAAAATGTAAATAATGCACAGTAGACATGGGAGCTATGACATTGTCACACACTTGTGTGTTTTTGTACAATATGCAGCCAAGCACTTTGCAGTTTTCACTATGACAAGACATGGAAGCATTACTATTTCTGGACCTTCAGGGCTGTCCTGACTTGCATTTCTTTTATGTGTATGGTTGTTTTGACTGTAGATCAGTGCACCGTGTGTATGCAGTTCCTTCGGGGACCAGAAGAGGATGTCAGATCTCCTGTAAATGAAGTTACATACAGATGCCATTAAGCAACCATGCAGGTGCTGAGATCTGAACATAGATTCTCTGCAAGTGCCCTTAACCACTGAACCATCTCTACAGCCCCAAAATATTAATAAGATTTGAGAAAGAAAAAACTGGAGCCACTCAGGGTATCTCATCAAAATGCAGACCCTATGGAAGGGAGGTTCTTGTGCATAATGTGTACAAGTTCACCATCTAGTCTGTCTTAGCTACTATGATCATGCAAGATAGTTGAGAGAGCTATCAAAAACTTGGTCTCTAAAGTGAAATCAGTTAGTGAAAAAAGTTCTGATCTTAGGAAAATTTCTTTGCTTTAACATCCCCTATATTGGGTTGCAGTTTTTTTTTTTTCCTTAGGTTAAAACCTTCAAAATGGAAAATCATTAAGAGATAGAATGTAAGAAGGATGGTGAAACAACCAAATATTTTAAGATAGAATGTTTACAAGTAGATGAAAGGAAAGAGATTGATATTCTGAGGCAGTGAAATACTCCATTCTGTAGGGAAGCTCACTAAGGCAGGAAGTAAACAACTTAAGATAGCTTCTGGAAGTTCCTGAAACTGACTAAATTTGCTAGGTCCCTCCCTCCCTGAGGATTTATAAGCACTAAAGACTGATGCATGTCAAACAAACTCAATTCTTAAAAAAGACTCAACCAATCAGTCTGGAAGAAGCATAAACCATCCAAGCAGCTTAAAAGAAGCAGAGACTCAATGACCTGTCTGGAAAGGACAATCTTCAGCCTGTTGAGCCTTCTACACGTTGTGCATGAGCTTCAAGTTTCCAGCTTGTGTATGCTGTCACCAACACTGGCCTGGGTTTTGATGTAACTGTCTTTGAGTCATTTCTGCTCCTGTAAGTAACCTTTCACCCATATTCCCATAAACAACTCCAATAAAACTCATTGGTTCACCAAGTTGTTCTTCGGTGCTATCAGAACTTTGGCCTCTAGTCAATTTTCTGTCTGGGGTGAGTAGTCATTTGTTCATGTCTCCCAGTAATAATCTCTCACAGCATCCTGATATGTATATTATACAAGTGTCTTCCTTATGGATATGTAAAGAGAATTGGTTGACAATATATATATATATATATATATATATATATATATATATATATATATATATGATAGTGAGTGACTGATAATTTATATAAGCAGTATATAAACATTGTTATTATTCTTCAGAAGCTTTTCTATGAATAACCATCAAAATGTAGCAGGTGTTTCTTTTTCTTAGGCTTTAGCATTAAGTATTTGCTACCTTCTGTGTCTATTATAAGTGCTTGATCACATATAATTAATAGGATAATAGAAAGTTTATGTTCAAACAGCATGTTACAGGGTAGAAAGGTCTGCTTTCTACTGACCATTGTGATTCCAATTATTTTGACTCATCACATAACAAAGTAGATTCTCATCCTTTTTTTTTCCTAAATGAGCTCTTGCCTTAGTTATTCCCTACTAACAGTGGACCTCCAGATACAGGTAAGAAAGGACATGTGCACAGTTGGCTCTCAGTACATGCAACTCCCTTCATCTCTGGGTCTCCAGGCAGATCATGTATAGTGGGCATAAAGAAGGTAAAGGATGCCTAAAGAACCCAGGACTTTTTAGCCTCACAAATATTTGAGCTCTGTGTCATCATATAAATGGTGTAAAATGGCCCCTAGGTGATGTCAACCACGGTTACTTAAGAGTAGACCAGAGACAGCTGTTGCAACTTCCCAACTCAAATTGAAGCTTTGTGGGTAGAATAACTGTTGTTTTAGTTCATTACTTCTTGGGGAGCTTTGTGGTGACTCAGTGGTTGGTGACCATGCGTATGAAATATTATGTTTATCAGTAAGGTCTGTTAATTACATAGGTATCCAATTACACCAGAGTTGGAGATAAATAACCATATTGAATACTCTTTGGGAGAGGATTGCTAAACCTTTGGCACATTGGGACATTTTCCTACAGGTAGAATCTTTCTGTTTTTGTTTTTGTTTTAATGATGTTTAAATGTAACCTGACATTGTTTTTAAGAAGGGAAAACCAAAGTCAGAGAATATGTTGTCCTTCCTACAATTTGAAGAATGATACCTTGAGTCCCACTATGTACTTGATGGCTGCTTTGCTGCCAAGCTCTCCCGCCATTGCCTGCTCCTCCTTTAGAGCACAATCAGCATTTTGTAGCTGCCTGGAATATGTCTTCTATTACACTGGAGGTTTGATGAGCATTCCATCCCTAGAGGACCACCTTTTTTTTTTTTGAAAGCAAATGCTTTTCTGTTATTCTTTTTTTCCCCCTTTGGATTCATAGAATCTGCCATTTCCCCAGTCGATTAAATGTTCCTCAAAATTTTTTTTTGCAGAGTTTGTTGCCTGGATTTTTTACTGCCATATGTAAGTGAGTGGTTCTCTATCTAGAGATATTGGTATTGGTACCACATTCCCAGAGACTGACTGGATTGCTCAAAGTGGAGGCTGCATTTCTATTAGCTTGAAAATATCCCAAGCTAGCTGCGGCATACTGCTCTGTTTGTATGTGGAAGTATGAAATGTCTTTCAATGGTTAAGTTTGAACTGTCTCTTCCACGGTCAAGTACTCATCTTCTTTTATGATTAAGTCTTGCCACTATATCACACGCTTAAAACATACCTACAAGAGGCCTACAAAGGCAAGTTTGTTTTTCTATCTCCACTTACAACTTTTTATCTCATCAATATTTTCATTAGGTATTAAGAGATGGAGGTGAGCACAGGAGAAAAGTGGAAGACAATATGAAGCAAGCTCCCACAGGTATGCAGACTGATCAGAGTTAACTCCCCAGGGGTTTTTCATCTGACCACTGACAACTTGAATGGCCAAGGAGCACTGTGGCTTCTGTAACAGCAGATTAAAGATGTCTGTCAGCCTTTGCCTACCCTGAAGTCTCTGACAAAAGAGGGAGAAATGTTTAGTTTTCCTATTTTTAAGACTAATGCAATAAATGTTGCAGAATCTCAGAAAGGATGCTTCCTATCTTGACTTCCAGAAAGCCCACAAGTTTTGCTGTTTTTCTTTATATAAACCTCCCAACTGATTTTTTCCAGTCCTGCCCAATTTTATCTGCTTGTTCGTTTTTTTTTCCTTTGGTAAAATAGATAATTAGACCACATTCATGTGTGAGAACAAATTAAGTCTTGAAAAAATAAAGTAAATAACCTAACACTGGGCCCTCTTCAAGCACACCCATGCAAATTTTCAAACATCATAGAGTGGCTGAACCTGCACTCACAATAGCATCTCAGAGTCCTTGCCAGCTGAGTACCTTTAGTAAATTATTTTCAATGCTGTGTCTATGTCTGCAAAATATCAACCTAAAAGGATTGTGATTAAAATCAAGTGAAGTGTCCAAGTCTAATGAGAAGAACATCATGAAAAAATTCCAGTGAAGGGACAGGATACAAAATACCTGACCAATGTGTTCCTCAAAACTGTCAAAGCCATCAATGGCAAGATGAGACCGAGAAACTGTCACAGCCAAGAGAAGTCTACAGAAAAATGACAACTAAATGTAATGTGGTATCATGAATGTGATTCTCGAACAGACAATAGACCTTGGTTTAAAAAGAAAGAAAAAGAATAAAATAGAAATTTTAGTCAACACTACCCTATTGGTTTAATAATTCTAACAAAAGTTATGCTAATGCGTGGCATTAATTAATTCAGAGAGAAATTGGGTTCAGGTATATGGATATCTCCGTGATGCTTTCTCAGTTTTTGTCTATAGATGTAAGTCTTCAACACATGTTAAGGTAACTGAAAAGCACACAGTTGGTGCTCCATCCATGCATCAGTGAGGGAAAGAAAACTGTTGCCACTGCTTTTCCTCATCTCTCTGCTCACTGACTCCAGGACAAATGGAGCATTCTCTATGACCTTATTGAGCAGTCCCCATGGCTGGGAAGAGTTAGGGTTTTTTGGTTTTGTTGCTATTGTTTTGTTGCTTGTTTGGTTTTGGTCTAATTTTCTTGGAATTTGAAGACTAATACTCGAGGTTGTTTCTGGTTTATGTAAATGTTTTTGATCATACCTCATGAGCACCTTTCTGACTCAGAGTCCTGGAAAATATTAGCAATCTTTAGATCAGATACCCACATCAGCATGATTAACTATCTAGATGAATTCACTTCTGTTCCCTACAAAATAAACATCGTGTTTCATTATTTTAAAATTCAAAACAATACACACCAAAAACTGCTTCTAAGAACTTTTTCACAAATGAAATGGGACCCTAATTAGGTGCCTAGAAGAAACTTCTGACCCTAGCTTATTTGAAAGTGGCTTCTTAGTTTCCTTTATTTTTTTAATCAAATCATAATTTTTACTTTTTAACATATGGGTCTTAGTTTCCTTTTTCCCTCCAAAATATTTTGATTTTTAAAGCACAAATTAAAATCTGAAATTTTTAAATGCAGATTTTTAAAAAATACATGAGAATTTTCAGTTTATGAATTATATAGACTTTCAAGTAAAATTATCCATTCCAAGTTAATGACTCTAGACAAAAATGAAAGCATTGCCTGTTATATGTGTGCAAAGTGTTCTTTTTACCTGCCTGCTATATTTAAATTGAAGGAGTAAGATATTTTTTCTAAGCCAGAAAAGGCATCCCTGGTTTCCTGCACGCTGTCCTCCATCAGAAAATCACACCTATATCTTAAAGCATTTCATTTTGAAGTGGGATGTGCTGACATGCAGGCAAAATGTTGCTCAATGTCTGGTCTGCATTCCCACACTGTAGGAATCTGGGGTTCGGCGTCTCCCTGCTGAGGTCTTTGTCAGGCAGTGTGCCCGGTGAGTCTCAGCCCTGGGTTTAAGATTGCTTAGCTGCATTAACACATTTGAAAACATTAGTCTGATCGCTCGTCTCTGAGTGCTTTCATTCTCCCCAGTACAAAACAGACATAATTGAATATTTACTACATCTTAGAGAAGTGTGTAGCTTTCAGAAGCCTGGAACATTTAAGAGGCTCAGGTGAAAGATTAAAGAATTAAGTGTACAAACAGTTTTTCTTGATTTTGATCCAGATGCATAATAGTCACTGAAGTGTAATACCCAGGTTATATTGTGTGATTTGGTGAATTGCACAGATACCTCCAAGTGCACCAGAGATCTAATAGAAAGCAGTTCACCTCCTCTCTTAATACAGGAACATTAGAAAAACAGTAGAGATGACATGTTATAATTCTGCTTTTTCCTTTAAAGCAAGCCTCTTTCTTGTTGCTTCCACTGTTCTTATCCATCGTTGGAGTAGATAATTCACTTAATCCTTGTTTTAAAGGACTAGCCAGAAGTGACCTAATAAATGAAAAACAGAATTCTAATTCTTAAGTCTATGAATGTATCCTTTGTGCCTAGATAATTTTCTCTACTGTCATCAGAATAAAACATTTTATATAAATAAATGCATGCAAGCATATGTGTATCTCAGAACATAGATATTCCTGTTCCAGAACAGTCTTCTGTATGATGGCTATACTATAGCATTCAGAGTCATTTTCATAGAAACCCTTTTCTTTAGTGAGGCTTAGTAATCCTTTTAGTCTACATTTTTGTGACCATTGCACAAAGATTATTTTCTTATTCAGAATTGCCTAGCATCACTGAGGAAAAAAAAATTGTTGAATGAAAAGTAAAGTTGTTATTTTGAAATGCTCAATAAGTTAGATCAATGGTGAAATTCTCAAAGAGGGAAAAAAAGATAATCTGCTCTCTGATATTTTGTAGCCTTTGTTACTTCAACCATTAACATCTGTGAGCTGCTGTCAGTAATTTCTTTAATGAGATTATTGTGTTTTTCTCTTAGAAATGTAACTGTCAAATGTCTTACATTTGTTCTTGCTAATAATTCTACAGGCTTTTAGTAAAGTGATTTATAGATTTCTTAAATCCACAGTCCTGCATCACTCTGATACCAACTTATAATAAAAGAAATTGAATTTTATTTTTTGCTTTATGCTTACAAATGAGTAAACACAAAGACGCAATGTTTACTGAATAAGCTCTCTAAGACCAGAGTAAATCTTATGACTCTGTTTCTCAATGCCCAGGGACTACCTTCTTGACAGTGAGTAAGGTGACCAGCAGAAAGGTATCAAGTTTTGTTTTAAAAAAAATGAGAATTTTATAGTTAGAAAAGAGATATAATGATTCTGGAGCTCCTCAAAGAAAAGATTCAAATAACATCCAATTAATTAAATATGCTTGTTGTCTTCAACAAGCACTTTCTTGCTTTAGGTGAGCTTGCCTAAGAAAACAAGCTAAGTTGCAAAAATGCTTTTTGCCAATTCTGACTCTCTCGGCTAAGTAGTTGAAGACATATGATTCAGTGATATTTTCCAAACATCTTCCCCATAAATACTAAATAATAAGATGTTCATCATTTAAAATGAAATGCTAAACTGTTTGAAAATATTCTCTAAAACCAGCAGAAATCAAAAGGCAGAGAGATGCTCTGGCTCCCAGTGTCTTCCCCTCTACCTGTGTTCTTCCCTCTTTCTCTCCATAATGCCATGTTGTAGTACATCCTTCTTAGCCTCCAATCAACATCTCAAGCACTGGGATCATGTTTGATATTGTCAGATGGCCTGGAAAATTAAAAACCCAATTAAAGGCTCAGCACGCGGGTCAGCTCTTCTGCATATCAAAAGGCCTCCTCTGGCTATTCTGCTCAAATTGTATCTGTTAACAGCTCACTTTGCACAAAGTGAAATAGCAGAGCGTTTATGAGTAATAAGTACTTTCCAGCTGATACATTTCAAACATAAACCACTTTCATGGCCCCGGCAAAAAGTACAAGTCATAATCAAATTGTCAATTTTTTTCCTGTGAGATGCATGGATCTATTGTAACTGCGATTGTTAAAGAAGGAAATGCATTTTATTCACATGTTGGGGAAAAAAAAGATGCACGTTTTCCCTACAATTAAAGATTTTTTGTCACTTTTTTTACTGCTTTTCCTTTACATTTCTAAATAGTTACTATAATTGATTTTCGGGTTGCATTCATTTTTTTGTGGTAGGAGAATCGTTTATAGTTTTTATGTAGTGGAAGAAATGGTTGGAGTGAATAGCATTTTTGTTTAGCTGGGGTATTAATGTTCACCCAAATGTTTATAATGTGAATGTGCAAAGCACTAAAAGCTTTTGAGCTAAATGCAAATTAGTCGAGCACTCAAATGACATTTTTAGAAGGGGTTTTCATCTGTCAATGTGGCATAATATTAAGTCAAACTAAAGTCACTACTTTAGCTACTGGCCATTTGAAAAAAAATTTCATAAGATACTGGGGTTGACAGAAAAGAAAACAAGCTACATAAATATTTTTCAACATATTATATTAACCAAACAGCTGCTTCAGGATTTCACAAGAAGTTAGCATATAATGTCTCCCCTTAGAATATACTGTGAGTGTATGCGATGTCAAAAATCAAAATCCCTGGGTTTTGCATAATGCATTAAGGTCCATATCTAGACAAGAAAGATTTTTCAAAGAAATGTCATACAATGAAAAACACAAACTTCCCCTGGCTTAAAAAAATAAAAATAATAGATGTAATAATCCAAAAATGTGGTGAGTCAGGAAAACGAGCAAAGTGTATTTATGAACCTCAGATTGAGCCTCTTTCTGAGTATTTCCTGTGTCTATTGGTTAATTATTTATAGGGAGTATATTTAATCTCCATATTACTCTCCAAACAAGAGCCTAAAGTAATTACCTAAAGTATTTGTCCAAAATTATTGAGAGTGTCTGGGCTCATCAAAGGAAAAGAAATTAATAGCCACAAGGATGCTCTTCCGAAGCCCACTTCCCATGCACCTAGGTGGAGTCAGTTGACTCCGGAAATTCGAGGTACTGATGGTACAGGTGTCTTGGAGAGATGTTGCCATTAGTGGGGCAGAAGGCTGCACATGGACACTCGTTAAGTCTGCATTTAGTGGACTCTGTGGATGTGCACATTCTCTCGTGGGTCTGCATGCCTCTTTGATGCTTTAATTTTCTCCCTCAGTATAAGTGATATTTTCTTATGTTTCTCATATTAGGATAAGATTCTTCCTTTTTCCAGAAAAAAAAGAAGTGGGGGTTGGGGGGGGAAATGAATGTCTTGACTTATTACTTCCAGTCCTATTTACTGACTTCGTTTATTTTCAGTTGGGTGGTTTTCCATCTAGTCTCCAACACATTTTTAAATATTTTTTTTTCCAAGCTTGGGACAGTCTTCTCAAAACACTGCAGCTGATCCTACCATGGAGCTTTTCAGCCCATAATAAAAGACGCGACAGATCCTTAGCTGCAAAGGCGCGAGTGGGCACACTGTTAATGACTCAAGCGCCTCACTACACCTTATTCATATTAAAGGGCAACATATTGCATATTAATAGACAATTTAAAATAATTACAGGCTTTAATCTTTTCTAAAGAACAGTTTCTTGTCTCTTGAAAGTTTTGTACTTCTCATATAGAAAGGAAAGCGAGTGCTTTTCCGGAGAAACAATGTATAATAATATGTCAGTAAAGATTGAGCAATTTTGCGTAGTGATGGGTGAAAAGGACATTATGTTCTTTTTTCTTGTCATGGTCGGTATTTTTCTGTCAGTCGGCAAAGGCTGCACTCAGCAAGAAGAAGCTAAAGACGGGCGTTGAGAGACGTGAGGGTGACAGCCACCCTGACAGGTCAGAAGATGACTGCAGAATTAGCCTTACTTTAATTCGCACTAAAATTCACAGCTCCTGACGAGGAAATGGGAAAAAGAAATTTCCTTACACATTTTCTTTTCATTTCATGTGCAGATTATACATATTCTGCTTCCATTAACAAGGAGGAGATTGTACTTTATGCGGCTCTATATTTAAGGGCAGAAGACCAAGAAGATGACAAGAGTGACCTCTCTCTTGTCTTATGATCACTGCCAGTTTGACATGACACTAATTAGACCGCCTTAATCTAAACCCAGTTAGTTCTGCATGCTTGCCGCAGAACCATTGTAAGCCCTAATGTAAATTGCCTTAGGCCTTTGTCTTCCTAAACCCTGCCTCTCTCCTCCACCCGCAGCCCCCATTTTTGCACACTCGCATGTATACATACGGAAAACCAGATCTTTAATAATCCTGCCCCGTTAATCTTAACAAATAAGCCCATGAATGTCCTCCTAATATCCTTTCTCTGTAAATGTCACCAATTTCCAGTAGGTAATGCTGTCTGGTGTGACTTGCTGGACATGGTTGGATGTTTCCTTTCATTTCAAAAGCCCTGAAGAGAAATAAAGATGGAAAAGGCCAAGGGGGGCTTTTTTTTAAAAAAATACATAGTGATGCTAGAGCTGTGAAATATGTTTAAGTGTGAATTGAATGTGTTTCTCCTCTTAAAAAAAAAAAAAAACAGAAAAAAAAAAAGGACACCTTTCTGGCCAGCTGATTAAAAAGAGAGTCAATTAATTCTGAAAGGGGTAATACAGAATCAGGAGAGGCATGGAAAAGCCAGCCATCATTCTCTTAGAGACCCCAGGGAAGTCACCCCACCTAGTGTATATAAGGAGACAACACACTAAGATATCCTTGAGAAACATGTCTATATATTCTCCCATAAACCATTGCAGTGAATTCAGCCAAATTGTTTTTATCATCTGATGTGCTATCTGTAAGTACATTCAGCAGGAGTTTGGGGGAATACCAGGTGTCTCACCAAGACAGGAAACTGTAGAAAAATAGCATTTCTATACTCATGAGCACTTTCTGGTTCTAGACAGATCAGGGTTGCTTTTCCATGATCAGCAAATCTAAATGAGTGTAGTAACTGTACTGTCTGACATGCTTACTCCCCAAAAGGAGTCTGGGTCTGGAGTCACAGCTATTGTAATAGTATCTCCAACCCTCTTCCCACTGTGCAAAATGTGACTATTGAAAATAGAGAGGAGAAGTGGGCATCTTCCTCTTAACTCCTGGGATACTTTGAATCGGTGACATCATCCTGACTGTAAGGTCACTCCTGTGGCAGAAGGGTAAAAAATGCCACCCATGGTGTTGACAACCTCTGATCTGCACATGCTGCCAAACCTGTTCCCAAACCTTCTTTGTAACAATTTCACACTTGATAATGTCTACCAAGGACAGAGTGAATATCGGAGGCTGAGCTTGAACTATGCAATTGTTGTCTCCGTTAATGGACACAATACTGCAGCAAATATGCATGCTGTTTCCCCACTTTACAGAGAATGAAATTGAGGGTTAGAGAGGTTAAGTAGCTTGCCTAAGGCTAGATATCTCAGCACAGGAAGTGTGAGAAGCAGATCCCATGGTCAGGTTGCAAAGCTAGTTAACAAGAGGATATGGGAAAAGAGGACCAGTGTTCTAAAATTGGGAGTGAGAGGATCTGTGAATAGCTGGCTGAGTGCAAACCTGATTAGAGACTAAAGAGAAAGAATATACTAGGAAGTTGTGTCTGCAGCCTGCAACTGTAGACATGTTTGGCCTGTTTCTGCCTAAGGCATTTCATCAACAACCATTCCCCCAGGCTCAGCTCATAATATCAAGGGGGAACAGAGCTCATTCTACCCTGCATCTCTCTAGGGTGCTGTGATGAAGGAGGTGTGATTATGTAGTTTTCATTCCATGTGGTTGTCTTAGGTCAGAACCTAAGCTTGCCTTTTTTGGTTGTACTTGTGTGGCTATAAACCAACAAGCCACAGCTTCAAGTGAATTTCAAACAGTGATACTTCCTTTTCTCCTGGCTTAAACACGGATTTTTCTCTGCTGAGTGATGGCTAAGTCACAGCTAACGAATATTAGAAGCCTGGAATTTAGTAAAAACAATGTTGTCCACAACCTTTCCCTACATCATTTGGTGTGTGTGTGTGTGTGTGTGTGTGTGTGTGTGTGTGTGTGTGTATGTATGTATGTGTGTGTGTGCGCGCGTGTACATGCGCACATGCATTTTTTTAAAGTCAAGCATAAATGGTAGATAATGTTCCCTGAATGAGGCCCTTAGGCCTGATCCACTGAGGCTTGTTTAGCTTGCCAAGTTTAAATATTTTCCGAACTGATCCCAGAACTGAGAAGCCTTCATCACAGCACAGCATTAAACATGATGGATGTGATACATATTTAATACAATAAAATGGCCATTTATATGCCCATACTAGACACAAGGGAAATCCTCACAGGAAAGATTTCTAAAATCAAAAGGGGCCTATTCTCTAATCGATGTAAGGGGATTTAAGCGGATAACTCCCATTAATGCTAATGGGAGTTATGAGCTTATATCCTCTGTGCACCATTGGCAAGATACACTCAGTGCCACTCGGAAGAAGGCTGTCACACTGATGAGATTCCATGTGAGACTTCCAGGGGAAAAAAGCTGGGGGAAGAGCTGAAAGGGCAGGAACGTTGTAACCAAGGTTTACTTCTAGAAAAAACACCTTTCTCTTCTCCACAAGGCCATGCTAAAAAGAACTGGCTAGAAGAAAACTTGAAGGGCCATGAACACAGTACAGTTTGTTTGCAATATTCACCATCTTACACTCTTACCTCACACAGGTACATTTGGGCAAGATAATGATACTGGAAACAATGACATCAAGAAACAGTTCATATTGCATCTGCAAGAGAATATGCTACCTAATCTGTTTTTTTGTTTTGTTTTGTTTAACACTTGAGACAAAATGTCTCCTGCCCCCAATTGTAAGGAAAAGAGAGATAGAGCTTTTAGTATGAATGAGTTAAGAGGTCCTGTCCCTCAAACTAACTGTTAGTCATTTTTAGTCGGTGTGATATAACCAGTTTGGACTATGGCATTCTCTTGTCTATATTTGCATACCCTAAGTAAACCGATGAGAGTGATTCCCAGCAGTTAGAGCTACATTCCTTTTGGATGGGTATATTTTGCAGCCACTGGTGTGTGTATTTGCTAGAAATACAATACCATAAATTAACACTTCCCGGTAGAGAAACTCAGTTATTCACACATGGTAACTCATGTTTAAAGAAGCTATCTCCTTAAGGTTGACAGTGGAGTAACACTGGGCACCAAGAAACTGGATCAAAGTTCTGCCTAGAGAAATGGGAACTGCTAATTACCTGACTGTTCATATTTGTATTTGTCTTCCCTTCCGAGCATTCCTGCCCAGCCAGGAATGGTTCCCCCTGTGAATGCTTGGGGTGCTCTACATACATCATAAGCTCCCATAATGATCTATGTGCTCATCTCCAATTCCCTAACCAATCTACTCTTGAGAACAGGTCTGTTTCTATTGTACACACACACTCAAAGCAGGTTCTCAGGTAATACTTGCAGGACTAGTGAAAGCATGTCTAACCACCATATGGGACCCATTGTATCTGCAGTACTCAGTGTTTTATCTCTGTGGCATCCTTTAACACAACACCTGTAAAGTCACTTACGTAATAAAAGCAGAAGTTGTTTGGGAAATTAGGGAATCTTTTAATTCAGAAGAGAAGAAGTGTCAGCGTCTGGGCTGGACTCAAATGATTTGGAGGGTGGGCTGGGGTCTTACCCACATGGGCTTCATGCTTCAGCACTGCATGGCACGTAACAGAGTCTCTTCCACTGGACTTGTTATTTTTTACATTTTGGTAAAATTCTGAGATTATAATTAAACTTTTCCCTTCTCTTTCCTCCTCCTAAACCCACCTGTACACCTCACCTTGCTCCATTTCAAATTCATGAACTCTTTACATTAATTGTTACTGCATGCTCATGTCTATATGCATATATATTCCCAAATTTAACCTGATCAATCTATACAGTGTTACTTCTATGTATGCCTCAGAGTTAACCATTTGGTATTAAATAGCCAACTATTCTCTCACTCCTAACACTCCTCAGTTGCCTGTACGTTTTTTGTGTAAGGTTGAAGCGTTAGGGACTTTTCTCCATCCATAGTTTAAAAAGACTTTAGAAAAAAATTTAATTTTTATTTTTTTAATTTATTCTTTAATCTTTTTTTTTACAATTCAGACTTTATCCCACTCCCAGTCCACCCACCAACTGTTCTGCATCCCACACCTTCTTTCCCCTATGCCCCCTGTCTCCAAGAAGATGTCCCCATTCTGCCTCACCCCACTAGACCACTCCACTCCCTGGGGCCCCAGAGTCTCAGAGACTCTCTAGTTTCTGAGTGTTAGGTGCATCTTCTCTGACTGAGTCCAGACCTGGCTGTCCTCTGCTGTATATGTTTTGGGGGCCTCGTATCAGCTGGAATATGCTGCCTGGTTGGTGGCTTATTGTCTGAGAGATCCTGGGGTTTCAGGTTAATTGAGACTGCTGGTCCTCCTATAGGGTTACCATCCTCTTCAGCTTCTTCCAGCTTTTACCCAATTCAACCACAGGGGTCACCAGCTTCTGTCCATTGGTTGGGTATAAATATCTGTATCTAACTCTTTCAGAAGAAACATTTTAATTTAAAAATTAACAATATTTTTTTTGTTTTCATATATTTTGCTTTTTCTTTGAGAGAGGGTCTCACTTCTTGACCTTTTGCAGGCTATGAGTACAGAACTGCCCCTACCATACTGGGCTGAGAAGAATCCTGTATCACTCTGAACTCTTGATGTTTGGGGATGGAGTCATGTCTTTCTTTATGTCTTTCTCTGTAAAATCACCAGATGCCTGAGCTGAAAAGCTAGCACTCCAGCTATGTTGTCTAAAACGGTGTAACTGACTGTGTAACATCTGAAATCCTGATATTTAAGGAAACTATAGAAATCCAAATGATGGCCGGGCGGTGGTGGCGCACGCCTTTGATCCCAGCACTTGGGAGGCAGAGGCAGGTGGATTTCTGAGTTCGAGGCCAGCCTGGTCTACAGAGTGAGTTCCAGGACAGCCAGGACTACACAGAGAAACCCTGTCTTGAAAAAACCAAAAAAGAAAAAGAAAGAAAGAAAGAAAGAAAGAAAGAAAGAAAGAAGAAAGAAAGAAAGAAAGAAAAGAAATCCAAATGATGTAACGGACCCATAGCTGGTAAGCTGCTTGGAGGCAGAGAGCAGCCTGTCCACTGTAGGCTTAGGGAATTCAGCACTGGCATGAAAACTGCTGGGTCATGAAAGCAGCTGGCAACAGTGTGTTCATAAAAAAAAGAACAAGTCCTACCTCTCGGTGCCAAATAGTAGAATCAGCTGATTAGATGTACGCTTCCCTTCAATCTCTTCAATCACATAGGCACATTCAGCATTATTACGTAGCTCTCAACTGAAAATAAAAGCCCTTTAAAAGTCAAGTAACCTGCTTTGTGCTTATTTACATTGTTTTTACTTCAGCAATTGTATTAGTTTAGAGACTATCCAATAATTACACAACTACGCCGAATGCACAAGAAAGCGACAGTTTTGTTTTCATTTCAGGACACGTTTTTCCTACAGAAACCGTGCTGCAGTCTCCTCCAACCCCAGCAATAGTTGTAAGTTTGGCCTGATGTACAATCGATGGCATGCAGGAAAGACATAAAGTTAAAATGGAAATTAAGCATTTTATTGACAAGGAGAATTAATATCTCAACAAAAAATAAAATCCATATGTACTTTCTTGCTGAGGAAAAAAATGATGTGCAGACAACATTGACTATCAATTTGAACCAATGGAAGTTAAAGCAGAATATTTATTGGGCCTTAGGAGTATTTAAATGCCCTAAATTCCAGTTAGTACCACTAGCTGCTAGCTCTGCAGAATTCTGGAAATGCACCCTGCAGTTTGTACTAATTGGTGGGAAATGTAGGCCTGATGTCAAAGACAACTATAATTGTCTGATGAAAATAACTTGCTTTTGACACCAGTATATGTTGCACCCCGTATATCACACCCTCGTTGAATAAGGAGGTGTTGTTTTACATAGTCAAGGTAATTATAACTGGCTTTAATGTATCTGAAATAACTATGTATAAAAGTGTTGTAAGAAAGAGGAGGCTTACAATGACCTAGTAGCATTGATAAAAATGGTTGCTCTAGGATTTAGAGAAAATAAAGCCCAGAGAAAGGCAACGGCTTAGATTATGCATATTTTAGAGCATTAGAATGCTGCGATTTAGAGCCGATCCAATTTTGACCATAATGCATTTTGTCATGTGAAGATAAAATGTAGAGGATGTTTACATTTCTCCAACCCACTGAGCTTGCACCTCGGGATTTGCCTTTTTCTTTTTCTTTCACATCAATAGACAATTTTTTAAAACATTATACTCATGTCTGTCTCTCTTGACAGCAAATAAAATTTAATAAATAAAATTCTGAATGATAAATATGTTAGATTTAAGGAGAAGCCCTGATAAAGTGTGGACATTTTCAAGGATGATTTGTGAAAAACAAATAAATTTAACAAGGCTAATGTGTTACCAGCTCCAAATACATTATCGATGATGTGCAGAAGGATAATGACCCAAAAGAGCATTTGCACAGGTTTCACACTGCGTAAATTACTGCCAGAGAGAGACGCATCCTCCAGAAGTTGGACCCATTGCCTCTCTAGATCAACATCTGACTGTAGCAAGATCTTGGCTTGTCACTAAATTTCAAATCAACAGCAGCCACAGATAACTTACAACTAGGGAGTCTTTTCATTTCACAAGCATCAGATCCCATGGCAGATTTTTATAAGATGCCATCTTTCCTCCAATTCCCCACTCTGAAACTTCTGGCAGGTTTCGAGCCTCCTGGCCTTGTCTTTCTGATTGGCCTGACTCTCCCCGCAACCTCTTCCACACGTTTCAAAGGACACTAGGAAAGGAGAAGGTTCTTCTCATTTCTCTACCTTTGCAAAGTATATTTCTCACTCTCTCTTCACCCATGGAGAACTGTGAAGCTAACATTCACTAAGTCTAGGGATAAGCCAAGCAACGTTTTAAATGGCCTCCATGTTTGTGACCAAGACTCCTCATGTGGATGCTGTCAGTGACTACTGTTACCATTTGGCCACTGAGGTAACTGAGGTTTGATGAGGATACCTCTGCTCTTCACTGCTTAACAAGATGACCTATCATTATGAAATTTACAGATTAAATATGTTTATTATATTTATCTTATAAGAAGGAACATATCTGAGCCTTTGCCACATGAAGTTCAATTGTGACATGCATATGATGACTTTCAAAAACTTGATGTTTAATTTTAATAGCATTAATACTTTATAATTTTTTAAATTTCTTTGTAACACCACAAAGGGCACACTTGGAAATCTGCATCATTATCAAGAGGATATACTATATCTTGAATTTTCAAAGTAAGAATTTACAGGCAAGATGCATCTATCATGATTTAAAAAATAAAAACAGATACAAGGAATAAAAAATCTTCTGAAAACTGAAAGATGATTACCTTCTAACAGTAATACCTATGATATTTAAAACTTCCAATTGTGTTTGAGGATATGATCTGTAACATATTCATACAATTTATATTTCTGTGAATATTCCCATATGTATTAAAAATAATCTTAAGGGCATTTAATGATAGTATTTTGGGGGTTTTTAAAAATGCAGTGCAATTTTAGACAAAGTTTTAAATAAAAGGATCATTTGATATCTGTTTTAGAGTTAAGAAAATTAAAGAGAATGACTGATGGCCATCTTTCAACACACTCCCCAGCAGAGTGAGCCTGCAAAGGAAGCAAAGCCAGTTTTCACTGTGAAATTGTATTTAGGAAAGAAAGTATAATTGGGTTTTTATGAGGCCCTTATACTAACAACAACTTTGTACCAAATGATACTCACATTTAGTATGTTCTACTCTTCATCAGACACCACAGAATATATAGATACATGAAATACAGATTCATCATAGCAGTACAAATAGTAGCTATATTATTTGAAAAATTCAATATTTGACATGCATTTTTCTAAGTTCTTGATTCATAAATCATATATATATATATGTATATATATGCAAATGTGGTTGAAACTGGGGTAGAGAAATGAGCAGACCCAGAAGAGATTGAATAACGAGTGAGTGTATCATTGAGATCTATGACAGTAATATATAGATATATGACAACATATACACACAAAGATACACACATAATAAAAAATAATATTTAACCTTAAAATGAATAAACATACAAGGTCAAAGTGGTCATAGTCAAGGCAGGTAGTAGAACAGGAAGGTATCTATTGTAAAAATAAGAAAATTAAGCCTTAGAAGTATTTAATAAATTGTCAAGGATCGTAGTAATTGAAGAATGCAAGGAACTGAAGAAGCTCTGATGAAGCTAAGTGTTGAGTTCTATCTGCCCTGGGCTGAGCTCTGGTTCGTAAGACATTTCTGCACTACACTCAATCTAGGGTTAAAGCTACCGTAATTACCTAGGCCTTGATACAGCATGAACACGAGAAACTAAAGGGTAGTGCTATGAAACCAAATCCCTACTATAGGCTCCTATAAACTCCCAGCAGTTTTAACATAAATGACAGTGTTAGTTCTTAACTCAAAGATAAAAATTCTTTTAAATGAATATGCTCATGGCAGTAAAATGTAGAGCTTTTGTTCATTTAGGATGGAAATCTTTAGTACACTTCCTTTCACAGATTTTTATAGGAGCCAGTCACAATGGAGTTAGAAAGAAGAATAGATATCTTAGTTTCCAGCCAGGGATCTGATATGAACTCTCTATTTTAATTTTCCAGTGAAATTTAATGAGTATCTATTAAACACCAGGCATTGAAATAAGTGCTGAGAACACAAAGGTAGAAACGAAATTGCCTCCGAGTTAGGTAGCATACAGTCTAGTCAGAGAAATAGACATTACACAAATAGTTGAAAATTAGAATGGAGAAGAATAAGAACGGGGTATCACAGGAAAAAGTAGTTACATGAGGTAGTCATTATGAGAGCCAAATTGAGACTGAGACTTTTATAGAAGGTCACCTGCAGAAAGTTGATTTTCAGCTGATGTAACGATTAGTAGAATGTGGCATGGATTGAGTGACAGTAAGAAACTTCTAGAAAAGAGTAAGGTTTCCAATGACTCAGGTCTGGAAATTGGCAAAGCACATGTGAGAAACAGAATTGGTGGGCTGGAGAGATGGCTCAACTGTTAATAATAGAAATAGTTGCCACTGCATTTGAGTTTACTTCCTAACAACTACACCGGGAAGCTTACAAGAGTTTATCACTCCAGCTCCAAGGGATCTGACCCCTCTTCTGATGTCCATAAGCACACACCACACAGACTCAGACAGACAGACAGACAGAAAGACAGACACACACACACATACACACAGAGAGAGAGAGAGAGAGAGAGAGAGAGAGAGAGAGAGCACATACCCAACAAACTGCATATTCACACAGATACACACATATACACATAATAAATAAATAAACATTAAACCTTAAAACGAATAAACATAAACATACAATGTCAAAGTGGTCCTTGTCAAGGCAGGGAATAGAGCAAGAAGTAAGGAAAGTGACATATCAGAGAAAGCCAAGCCCATATGAAGGCTGCTCACTATGATTGGCTGTTAGATCTGAGCCTGAAGCCAGTCATGGGGACTTCCAGTTCCAGTCACCAGTAATTGACAGTGTGAGACCCTTCGGATTATGGCAACCTGTGAGGTCATACCATTCTACAAAATTAGTTCTCTCTCTCTCTCTCTCTCTCTCTCTCTCTCTCTCTCTCTCTCTCTCTCTCTTTGGTTCTTCTAGACAGGGTTTCTCTGTGTAGCTCTGGCTATCCTGGAACTCACTCTGTAGACCAGGCTAGCCTCGAACTCAGAAATCCACCTGCCTCTGCCTCCCAAGTGCTGGGATTAAAGGTGTGTGCCACCACTGCCCGGCATTTAGTTCTCTTTTGAGAAAATATTTTGTGCTAAGTTCTGAGCTAGGACTAACAAAGATATGAGCCCTAAGGCAACAATTGTGACATGTATTTCTAAGGTATTGAAATGAAAAAAGAATGATAAGGAGAAGTCAAAGAGATACAATGCTAAAAAATGATGTCTCGTGGGAATATACCATACATACTGTAAGGACAGTAAAAGGAATCCTTCTGCTAGATCATTTACTTCTAAACAAGTATATCTTTTATTTTCTATATATTCTGAAGTTTTACCATTCAGGATTTTGCAGTGAGAACACAACTGGAGTGAGCAGCATCCCATGAAATGATCCATGGGTAATGTCAGTTTATCTTATGTTTTGTGGGATTGTACATTAGTATGAGTTCATCTGGACCAAAAGAAGGTCTTGTTAAAATGCACATTAACTCAGAGTGCAGGAAATGTCAACCCAGAGAGGCACAAAGTGATTTGATTTGTGAATCAAATCAGTTAGAAGTAACTTCTTGGAATGTTGATATGAAGGCATCTGAGACCTCTGCCAACTCAGAAGAAGAAAGTATGTCATCATCAGGAGGTCTAAACACTTGCTGATACACTGAGAAGTTTCCCATGTAGTGGTCCTCTTCCAGGTCATAGTAATCCATATATTCTATGACTTGTGTGGATATGAAGTACATGGCAGATTGAGTTGGGATGCTAGGAAAATACCGGATCTGTGTCTATGCTCTGGCGTAGTCCTCTGGCCATCAGAATACTGCTACTCACTGGTCAACAAGGATGAGGAAGTGACAGGGAGGGAACTGCAATGTTATCCTGAACCTTCTGCATCAACATCTGCCATCATCATATGACTTGTGCCTTATGACGTTCCATAATCTCAGGGAGACTATGTGGAAATCTTCATTCTTCAAAGCATAAAGTTTGGTGTTGGTTTCCTTTGGACCTTGTAGTAGAAAGCACCCCAAAGTAGGTACTGGTAGAATGTGAGCTCCAGGAAACAGTGCCAAAGGGAGCAGTGCTGGGTTCCAGAATTACATTGCTGTGCTCAGAAATAAGCTGTCCCAGGAATAACTGATATGTTCTGACATGTTCCCCCTGTTGCACATGCCAATTTTGTATGTGACATTGTTGTGCATAAAATACTTGCTCTTGATTGATAACTTTCATGCCACATTTCAATTTAATTGGAAACAGCCCCAAATCCCTCTTTGAAAGGAAACACTAAAATGTATCCAAGAAAAAGACTCTCTTTGTAGTCTTTAAGCAAATGAGTTTGTTTGCAGAGAACTACATCTTCCTACTGGAAGCCCTACATGCTTATGTAGGTAAGTACTTCACACAAAGCAATTATAATTACTGTATACTAAAGGAAGAATAGCATAATTTTGTTCAGACTAAGGGAAAATATATTTTCCAATCTAGCTTTAAGCATCCTCATGGTTTTTATAAACAAAATATTATTCTCTTGGTAAAATAAATTTTCATAATTGGCAGCATTAGTAAAGATAAAGCGAAATGATTGACAGTAAGTCTGCCTGTACCTTTAGAGCTATTTGAAACTACTACATTTTGTAAAATAGTATGACTATTCTTCTCCATATGTACTTATTTTTTTATATATAAAAACAATCAACATGTATTTAATATGCATTGTAAGGGTTCAAGCAGACTTAATTAAAACAAACAAACAAAAATAACAACACAGCTTAGAAAACAAAGAGAAAGGACAGACAGTCTAAGAAAAAAAGACAACACAAAAGAGAGGTGGACAATGTGCATCAGGGCTCTGGGCTGGAGACCTGCTTTGAATAGGTTTCTTGCAGGTACTTCTTAAATGCTGTGGGGTTTTTCCAGAGCTCCGCAGCATGTGTGTTCAAAGGGCTATCGATGCTGGGTTCTCCTAGCAGGCTCTGGATAGAGAGTAAGATGGTCCTGACGTCATAGAGTGCAGACCACTTCTCCTTGAGGATGTCCAGGCAGATGTTGCCCTGGGTGTCCACGTTGGGGTGGTAGCAGGCGGTGAGGAACTTCACTGTGGGGGCGTTGTAAGGGTAGCCACTGGGGAACTCTAGGGAGTGCTTATACTCAGGTCTTCATATACGGTACCAGCTGCTCCGTGGATGGTCCCCACCCATTTGAACAGGTTGTCTGATTCAGGGAAGGCGGAAATTCCTTTGTCACCAGACATCATAAGGGCCATCAGCTTCTGCTGTAGTCTCTTACCCACAGGTCTCTGGGTGGTGCCCCCGCAGGGCTCGGCTCCTTTTAAAACAGCGGCAACGCTGGCAGCAGCTGGGTCACGGTTTTGTGAGGCCATCCTAGAAGTGCTGGCACCAAGACAGGAGTGTGGAGATCATATGTAATTATCTTTATTTGCTTAAACATTTCTTGTGGAACATAACACTATGACAAGATCACCAGTCTCATGCTTGTCACAAGGATACATTGTAAAGAAAATATTTTATGTGTTATTGGAATAACAATTCATAATTTTAAATGCATTTTAACAATTGACCTATAATAAGTCACACAAGTACCAGTTCCTCAAAAACTCCTTTTGCAAATAGTTAAACATAAAAATGAACATAAAAATGGATTCTTGGACAGAGCATTCCTGTGAGAATTTATTGACAATGAGTAAGCATTTTCAAGCAAAAGCTACAATGACAGAAAATTATATAAAACTCAACACTACAGACCATACAAATGTATTGACAAGCTCCATACACATTCAAAGGCTCAAATATTTAAAATAAATGATGAAAAGTCTGACTGGAGTGAGGAAAGAGGGAACTGCTATAATTAAATTATAATATTAACTTTTCAAACAAATTAAAAGTTTGAAATTTAGAAAAAAATAGCAGAAATTTGTAGACTTTTACACGTGATCAAACTATAGGAGCCCTAGAAACCACATAATCTTGTTGCACGTGAGTTCTTGTTTGCAGAACTTTTTCTTTCATTGGTTTGCTATGCTATTTTAGGGAATATACTTTTATGTTGTATGAGGAAAATGCACTCCACACATTAGATTTGACAGTTCAGTTTCTCCACGTTTATTTGCATGGTGGTGAGACTTTGTCCTTTTATTCAGTAGCTTACTCTAGTGTAAGTTCATAAGATTGTGTGTGTGTCTGTCTGTCTATGTGTGTGTGTGTGGTCATTTGACTTAAGGTACAAAGCATGCATTTATTCAGAAACTCTTTACCAGCATGATTCAGTGAAAATTTCTTAAAACATCATCAGATGGATAAAAGATAGATAGAGCACCTCAGTGGACTTCCTCTTTGCTTCGAAAGTGTTTCAAGGCTTATGGGATATTATGAACCAGGCCAGAGAACCGACCATTTTCTACTTTGTATATTAACTTCATCATTTTAAAATGTGGTTTATTTGGAAGAAAATGTCATCGTGGGAACATGCACTAGTTTTAGAATGGAGTCTTTTAGTTCCTGAAACAAAGCACTGATGTAAGCACATTGATAGGAGAATAGTGATCCCGTGATTTAGGAATCCAAAGTTGTTGTTGTTTATTATCATTGTTGTTGTTGTTGTTGTTATTATTATTACCAATTTTATGTGGAAAGTGAGAAAAAAGGCTCCTTCAGAAAAATATATCTGATTTCTCTGGCAATATGAGATACTCTTGAAACAAATTTACACCTAGTCTAGATACAGTAGAGGTTGGGCTTGAATAGTTTGCTTTTTTTGCTAGCTTATATTTTATCTTAGTATTCCACTTAGGGAAGGACCAGCATAAAGAATTAATTAAAGAATGGAGCTAATGAAACTGAAAATTTGTCTCTGGCTCTATCCCCTTGTCTGACCCTTCCCATTATCACATGAACGAGGGGTCTCCCTGGAATGCATCTTTTAAAATGATGTGTCTACTGCACCTCAAATTATGCCCATGACTTTCATACTTGACTCTTTTATGGTTTATGTAAAGTTATATGTGACAAACAAGTAAACAAACATGCTTTATCAAAAGCTGTGCATAATAAACCCAAAGAGCCTACAGGACACTATACCTAAAACTTCCATTTCACCTATGAGGAAATTAAGGCTCAGAAATAATTAGTAAAACTATCCAAGGTCAATGAACTAGCTAATAGTAAAATTAAAATCAAATATAACCTTCCTAAATTTGTAAACATGTTGCATACCCTTTGGAAAAGACATTAAAAAGAGATGTCTTCATGCCAATGGCCTGGAGGGTGGGTTGCATTAAAGACAATATTTGATTTATAAATTAAGATCCAGTTAGAGTTTAGAAAACAATATAAGGTCAATTCAGTGTGCCAAATGCAGACAGAACATTGTAAAAGAAGGAAAAATTCCTCTAGAGGTTAGAGAGGTCATTACATTAATAAGCTGCTCATCCCACTGTTTATAAACAGGAGGACGTGAGTTTGGTACCCCAGCACTCATGTCAAAAAATAGTAATGGAGAGATTCAGAGACAGATCACTGAGAGATCACTGCACAGACAATCTAGCTAACTCAAGTGGGATGAGAGATGTTGTCTCAAACAGTGAGGTGCAGGACCTACAGAGTTGTCTCGGTGGTTAAGAGCCCATGTTCTTGCAAAGGGTCTGAGTTTGATTCCCAGCACCCAGGTGGAAGTTCACCAACTTCTCAGTCACTAGGCACCCATGTGGTGCTCAGACACATATGTGGGCAAAACACTCCTATGCACAAAATAATGAAATACAATCTAGGAAAAAGAAAGGATCTAATAAAAGAATAAGATGAAAAGTAATCGCCAGGCGGTGGTGGCACACGCCTTTAATCCCAGCACTTGGGAGGCAGAGGCAGGCAGATTTCTGAGTTTGAGGCCAGCCTGGTCTACCGAGTGAGTTACAGGACAGCCAAGGATACACAGAGAAACTCTGTCTCGGAAAAAACAAAAAAACAAAAAAGAAAGAAAGAAAGAAAGAAAGAAACAAAGAAAGAAACAAAGAAAGAAACAAAGAAAGAAACAAAGAAAGAAACAAAGAAAGAAACAAAGAAAGAAAGAAAAGTAATCAAGGAAGATACCCAAAGTCAACTTCGGGCTTCACATGCTCACACATAAGGGAGCATGCCTCCCACACACCTGTACACATACACATACTCAGTGTATAAATTTTTCCTTGTCAATATTCTTTAAACCTTACATCATAACAACTACTCACATTAGGTTTATATTGTCTGGTATATTACGAGTAATTGACAAACAACTTACAGCATGTGGGAGGATCACATAGGTAGTAATACAAACACTCTGCCATTTTATCTAGTCTTTTAGAATTCCTTAATCTTGGTCTATACATGTGTATTGCAGCCAACCCCTTGCATGTACTGAGGAATACTATCCAGAGAGAACATATTTATAAAGTTTAATAGATGGGTTTTAGTTAAATTTTACCAGTCACAGGAAAAGTTCAACAAATGACTGTAGTATAATTTTCTTTCCTGCACTTAGAATTCCCTAGAACACCAATAAGAACCAGAAACTCTCTATAAATTTAAAATGAAAACAATAAGTCTTTAGATAAATACTTTAAAATAAGATACTTTGTGCAGTATAAATTTTTAAATAGGAGTGTGTGTGTGTGTGTGTAAATGTAGTAATTAAAGAGGAAATTTTTAATTTGTGAGGGAGTCAGAAGCATATGGTAGAAATGCTAGGGGTAAGAGGGAGCAGAAATGATGTAATTGCAGTACTCATGTATGCAATTCTCAAAATATGAAATATATTTTTTAATTTAAAAAATGAGCTAGATCATCTGAGCAGTGAGCTTGCCTGTAATCCCAGCACTCAAGAGGCAGAGGCAGGCAATCTCTGAGTTTGAGGACAGCCTGGCCTACAGAGTGAGTTCCAGGACAGCCAGAGCCACACAGAGAAATCTTGTCTTAAGAAAATAAATAAATAAATAAATAATAAACAAACAAACAAATGGGTTAGAGAGATTAAGAACACTAAGTACTTTTCTTCAAAGGAAATTCAAAATTCAAGAGGACTTGAATTTAACTTCTAGCACCAACATAGTAGTTCAAATTCCAAGATATCTGAACCCTCTTCCAATCTCCAAATGTATCAGATACATATGTGGTGCCCAGACAGACAGACAAACACGCAAAATACCCATACACATAAAATAAAAACAAATTTTTAAAAATCACTTACAACATCATCTTGAAATACTTTTCACCATCTTACCACTGTTCATACCAAATTTTTCATACACACACAAACACACACACACACACTACTTCTCCTGTTTTTACTAAAAGTATTAAAAAGAAGGAAAACAAGATAATGCACCTTGAATTCCATAGCTGGTGGAAGAAGAAAAAAACAAACCTAAGAAATAAATAAATAATAAATAAATAAACAAACAAATGTCTCCTCTTCACAAGTAAATCTGGCTCTAAGTACATAACACAAAGCCTTGATTTAAGACAGTCCACATACCGAGAGGTCAGCATGACCTATTTACAAAACATTAGACAGAAGGGGCTCAGAATGTTATTGTGATAGTGACAGAAAAGAAATTTTGAATGTTGAAAAAAAAAAGATGTGTACAAGAATGTAAAATATACTTGACCCGTAGAACACATCTTTGAAACAAGAAACAATGAAGAGTAGAGAAATGGAAGGCTTTGCTGCTTATGTTCACACATGACTAATTTCTAAGACAATTACCTAATTAAAGTCCAAATTAGCTAGGCAAAGCTTCTGGAAAAAATCCTGTGCTTAGGCTTTGGACACTAACAACATCACTGAGAAGTTAGAGCAGCCATTCTGTTCCTTGTACCTATGGGTTCCAAAAAGTCACTGCACTGTCACTAAACCAGACCCAGTCAGGTTTTATCTTATGTCAATGCTTACCATACAAGTTTAGTCTTGTTATTTTTACTTACAAAATTTTAATAAAACCTGGAGAAATCTCTCTCTCTCTCTCTCTCTCTCTCTCTCTCTCTCTCTCTCTCTCTCTCTGTATTTCATTCGGTGTGTGTGTGTGTGTGTGTGTGTGTGTGTGTGTGTGTGTGTGTATTCCAAGGACAACACCTGCATATTAAAAGTATTCTTGAAGAATAAGGAAAGAGAAAAATACATTTCTAACCCATATATTTTGAAGCTGCTACTACTGTATTCTGAGTTGCCACTACTGTATTCTGAGTTGCCTTATAATTAATTCTTTGTTTCATAGTATTCAGAGATTAGTCGTTTGGAGAAAATATGAAGAACTCTTTGTCTGGCCTTTCTGAATCTATTTTTCACAGTTGCAAAGTACTGGTCAAACAAATTAAATTACTGCAGCTGTATGTAACTAATTTTATGTAAATTAAGGTGTTAATGTTCTGAATCACATTCCTGAAACCAGTCTGTTTTCTCTTGCAGCTTTTCTTCATTAATGATGCTATGAATAGTCAAATCGAAAAATTAATGCCTACAAGACTAAGCGGGTGAATTGTTACCCTCTGGCCCTTTGAAGAATTAGATCTATATATAGTTTTATAGTCAACTCAGTCTATAGTTGTCAGTAGCCCAACAAATAAATAAACATTTTAAGCTTAATGCAACTAGGGGTGAGATTATGTGAAATAAATTTAATTTTGTTTATATACAAGGAGAGACCTTTGCAAGGTGCTAGATTGTAAAATGCAAAATAAATGCCAAATTGGACCCTTCAGGGGAAGCCTCTCCCTCCCAGTTAAAGGCACCAGCTTATTCCAACATTTACTCTTTGTCTGAAAGTACAAGTCACTGCTTCAACAATGACCTATGTGATGTTATGGATTGTTGGTGGAATAAAACATTTGTAATGGAAAGCACTGAAGAATACTGCAGTTAGAAGAAAGAAAGAGCTTCCAAATCACGTAAGGAAAGACTATTTTCTTATGACTTGATAAGCATAGGTAACTCATTACTTGCATTAAAATTAGTTGATAAGAGATGAGCACAAATTGTTTATATATTAGGATTTATGTCTAGGAAAATAGACACTGGTCTAATTTCCAAAGTGTAAGACACACACACACACACACACACACACACACACACACACACACACATATATATATATATATATATATATATATATATATATATATATATATCATATACATACATCTTATACACATTCACATGCATATAATATGAAATGGGACTCCAGGTTGAATTCTGCAAAATACAAAATAACATCTTTTAAATAAATAATTATAGTAAGGATGAAAAATCAAACATTTCAGAGTATTTTTTGCAAAACATTTTCAAGCAGTATCCCCTTTGTTTTTGCTACATCTTCCAAGAGATTAATGATCTATAGATGATTCAAGCCTATTTAATTTTTCATTCAGATAGAATGAAACCCACTGTGTCATTTTTCGTTCTCATCTGATCCTTCAATCTATTTTAAATGTGTATATCAAACAAATGGAATAACAAACAGGATAATCCTAGTTTGCAAAACCTCTCAAAATTAAAATCTTGGGCCTTTTTATAAGAGTGGTTAGTCTAATAAATTGCAAATTGTGAGCACAGTTGGGCATCAATTGCTAAAATGCTTGCCACCAGGAAGAGATAGCCATGCAGTCGCTGCCCAGATTAAATCTGAACAGAAGTTATAGCACAAATTGGGAGACTTCTAAAAGGAGAAGTACAGTTCTGTGTATAAAATTGCCTTCTCAGGCAGCATCACATTGAATACAGCTTACAAACCAGAATCATTTAGGAACTAGCTTCATTTCTTGGGGATTTGTCTCTGGCAGCTTTGGAAACAAGCCTGGGTGTCATCTGATTTAAACAAGCATGGAGTTCGGACAATGGCTCAGCAGTTAAGATATCTAGCTTTGTTTGCATGAGCACTTGAGTTCAAACCCTCAACGCTCATGTTTAAAACATATATGGTTGAGTAGACTTGTAACTCCAGCAATAGAGAGCAGAAATGAGAAGGTCCTGAGAGCTCCCTGTCCAGCCATCCTAGGCAAAATGGCAAGCTTTCAATTCATTGTGAGAGACCCTGTCTCAAGGAAGTAAGGCAGAAAAATGAAAAAAGAAAACAAAATGTCTACAAGTGTACCGACATATTCACATACATGCACTACACACATACAGCATACATAATATACATATGCATGCACACATGCTTTTAAATAAAATATAAAGGAAAAGCCGGGCGGTGGTGGCGCACGCCTTTAATCCCAGCACTTGGGAGGCAGAAACAGGTGGATTTCTGAGTTCGAGGCCAGCCTGGTCTACAGAGTGAGTTCCAGGACAGCCAGGGCTACACAGAGAAACCCTGTCTCGAAAAACCAGTATATATATATATATATATATATATATATATATATATATATATATATGAAAGTATATAGAATTAATTTGGACTACTATTCAAACAAGCAATTCACATCTTTTTAAACCTAAGACCTAATGATAATACATTACATACGACATATATTATTCCAAATTTTTAAATTTTATCAACCAACACTATCTTCTAACATCAATAAACTGTAGCAAATTCTGCAATTTTACATTGTATGATTACAAAGTTCTGAAATTTTTTTTCAATGCCACCTGCTCTGGAATTGGAGGGCTAACAGAGGATCTGGCTCTCAAAAGTACATAGTTGAAGGCTTTTGGCTTCTTAAAGAGGCCTAGGTTCTTCCTATAAGTCTCCAAGCCATTTACGTACATGAAGTGTAAAGCATGTGGAGAGAGCTGCTTTGAGACTCTTCAAGTGTGTCGAATTCTTATGTACCGGTTCCTTTCCAACATTCAGCACAAAGTTATTGTTAAACCTTCTGTGGCAGGTTCCTAATGCACTGAAGATATATGAGTTTACTTTTGACTTCTAGAAAGAGGAAACGATTGGATTTGTTTGTGTATTCCTTATTACCAAACAGAATACCTTAACCGTAAACATTTGCCCCCTTGTCTAAGGGACACTAGACACAAAAATCAAGAGATCTGGCATCAGATTCTGGCACTGGTAAAACAGTGGGCAATCAGTTAACCCTGTGATCCCGGTTGCCCCCCCAAAATGCCTCTGAGAAACAAAACAGATTTGAAAATCACCTCTTCCTTCACAAAGTTAACCCATCTGTTTCAAAAATATTTCCATACTAGTGTGTGTCCGCCATATGCTAACTGTAGGGTTGCCTCATAAGCCAGCATTCTCTCCTCTCCCAGTAGAACTCATGCTCTGGCTGAGCAAACAGGCCTGTACAACTTGATAGCGTGTGTGATGGGGATCACGAGGAATGGCCTAAGTGTATAGTCCTGTATGGGGCATGATCAGCTTATGGACATCATTGGAATCAATGAAAACAATAGAAGGTAAGGCTGAGGTCATAACAACATTTGACTTTTTGTAAGGGCAAAAATTGGCCCTTAAAAAAAAACCAGAATTTTAAACCCTTTGTTAATTTTTGCATACTGTAAGTCCACTGAGTATTTGATAAATAGATGAATAGACCTGAGAAGACAGGTATTTATAGCATAACTAGTGAATGGAACTAACGTTCTTTACTTAAGGCTACATGGAAGTAGATAATACACAAAACCTTCTATACATCTATTTTATAAATCTTGGTACATTTGAGCATATGTATGTACTAGTGAAATCAATGTACTATATGCTGCCTTTTCCTCCAAGAATTTTCCAAAGCAGTTTCATGTGTGTTTATTTTGTGGTAAGATAAATAACACTGAAGAGCTCTTCTAACACATTTGAAAACCTGTATGCATTGTTAACTACTGTATACATTGTTATACTACAGTATAGCAGATACCTAGAGAGAGTTCATCTAAATGGACTAAATCTTCTAGCTATGGAGTATCCATTCATTTTCTCCTCTTCCAATCCCCCAGCAAATGTCATTTTATTCTCTGCTTCTTGGAATTTGGTCATTTTAGATTCTTCATATGTAAATGGGATCATGTAGTATTGGTCATTCTGTAATGGGTTAACTTCACTGACTATAATTTCCTGGCTATTCACTCATATTGTCACAAATGGTACTTCCTTTTAAGACTGAATAATATTCCATCATAGGAACCTAGCACACTTTTTCTATTAATTTATTGGCTGATGGATAGTTACATTGCCCTCATGCCTCGGCCATTGTGACTAATACTGCATTGAATATAGCAGGCAAATTTGTGTGGTGTGTGTGTGTGTGTGTGTGTGTGTGTCCAAGATCGTGCTCTTAAATCTATGGCAGTGGTTCCCAAAACTCCTAATGTTGTGGTTCCTTAATATAGATCTTCATGTTATGGTGATCTCCAACCATAAAATTATTTTGTTGCTATTTCATGACTGTAATTTTGCTACTTTTATGAACCATAATGTAAATATCTGATATGCAGGATATCTGACATGTGGCCCCTGTGAAAGCGTCACTTAATCCCCAGAAGTGCCACGCCCCACGGTCATGAACGGCTGATTTATAGGGTTTCTTGGGTAGTAGTTCTTAGAATGCATTAAATAATCTTCCATGGAGTTTTACACAGTGACAAAACATTCCACATTCCCATTAACAGTAGAGAAGTACCCCAATTTCCTCATGTCCTTGTCAATGTTCATCTTTCATTTGAATTTCTGTCTATCTGTGATAATTATCAATAGCCATCTCAACAGATAAAGATTTTCAAAGTAGATGGCTAATCATATTGTACCAGAATGTTCCTGTAATGTCCAGGAATCCCCTCAATGGACTGACTTTGAAATAAAATTTTATTTTGGTAATAATCTCTTTTATATTTTGATAGCATTCTCTCTTAATAGATGCCTAATTTATCCTGAAATCTTCATTGTGTTGCATCATTTTGTAGAGAAGTCAAATTATATTAATTAAATAATCCTAGAAGCATAATATGAACATCGAGATAGATGTGAAAGACAAGCAGAAGGAGAATCTCGGATAATTGAACCCCTCTGGTGCTCCAGGCACTGTGCTGGCTTAGGCTTTCACTGCATCTAGTGCTTGGCTTGATCCTGTCAAAACCGTTCCGAGTGTCTCAGCTAGGTGATCAAGATCATGTTAATAGTATGCAACCTTGATCTGACATGATGAAAATAGCACTCTCCTTCTGTGGTCTTCCTTCCCCAAACCTGTAATCACAAGAAATACCTCAGAGGGATTTCAATAGTGGGGCATCAAATACCTGGCCAGTCTACCTCCAGACTGTCAAGGTCATCACGAATAATGAAAATCTGAGGAACTGTCATAGCCAAGAGGGGCCTAAGGAGACGTGACAAGTAAATGTGACGCATTGTGTGCTCAATACAATGAAACAGACAGAAGGCACAAGGCAAGAAATAGGAGAATTTGAATAAAGTATTGACTTCAGTTAAGGGGAACACATCAGTATTTTTGGCAATTACAGCAATCCTGCTGTACATGAAAGTGAGAGGTTCCAAACAGGGTGCATGGACAGATGCTCCCCTCACCATCGTCTCAGTTTTTCTGCAAAAGGAAAAATTCTGAATTTTCAAAAGTGTAAGTTTTAATGATCTAAAACTTTATGCCATGTGTAGAAAATGCCTTATATCATTATGTTAAGTGAAATAAGCCAGACTTGGAAAGGCAAATTCTGTTTATTTCATGTATGGAATCTAAAAAAGAAAAAAAAAGGCCTGAGAGCAGAAGTGGGGTTATTTGATAAAGATAAGATAGAGAGATGTGGATGGTTTATCATTATACAGATACAGATATGACTTAGATATGTGCATTCTCAGAATACACATATCAATATATGAAATATAGAATGTGCATATGAAATCGCACAGGGAAAACTACAGGTTAAGTCAAAAGTGTTTTGTATTTTGCTTGGGGTGTTTGTGTGTGTGTGTGTGTGTGTGTGTGTGTGTGTGTGTGTGTGTGTGTGTGTCTGACTGACTTAGGCTAGTCCTGAATTCGGTGTATAGTACAAGTTTACCTTGAGTCCATTATCCTCCTGTCTCAGCACCCTGCTTCCCACAGAGTGCTGGGATTGCAGATACATATGACCTCATCTAGCTCTAAATTGTTCTAAATTTTTAATTCCTGAAATCCCTGAATTAACACAGAAAATCTGAGAGTCACTATCCACCAAATTATTCTTACTTTATATTGTTTATATATAATCCATAGACTCAAATAATATGTAATATACATTATATATGTTTCTCTCATATCTAATAAAAGATACATTCAAATTAATACAAAATTGTTGTATGCATGCAACAAACTCATTAATTAATTTTTCCAAATGATCTAAATATATTCCAATATTCTAGATAAATATCAATATAAGATGTTCTTCATAGATCTTTCAAATGTTATTCCACGTTTAGGTTTCTACTGTAGGTGATACAACTGACCCTAGAGGATTTCCAGAAATGGAGACAGTGAGAGGCAGACACACAGACAGCAAAGTGGAAAATCTCTATAGTGCCTGCACCTAATCTGTAGGGCACACTGATGCACACTGACTTTGTAAGACTGTTACCAAACTGATGTTACCCCGGACAGCTTTATAACCTAAAAGTTTCTACTTCCTCCAGTCAGGTGATATGCCTTTATTTTAAACATACATGTGTTCATTTACTTAAGACTTCTGCATTTCACAGCTTCTTTACCTTCACCACAGAAACTTTGTAACACTCACTCACTGAGTGTTTTTGGCACTCACTGTCTATGATGCTGAGTTTAATCAGAATACACATGACAGTTCATGCAAAGGAATGAATAGGGCCTAGGGAACCGATAACTTTACCAACATTTCATTTTTTTAATTGTGATGATGAATAACAAATTGTTCACCCCAGAAAATTTCTAGTAACCAAAGTCACCAGTATTGCCAGATGCAGAAACAACCCAGCTTTGATGCCTTTGCACTGGCTATGATGAAATGTGTTACACTAGGTGGATTCCTGCAAGATGACAGCATAGTATCTCCTTCCCCCACCCTCTCTGAGAAGGGGCAGTCATTCTGAGATTTACACCTGATTTGTGTTATAGTAATCTTTGAAATTAAGAAGTGTATCCTTGCATTTCATTAAATTCTGGCTAATGAGATAACTGTCTTCCCAAGGAGGGAATGATAAAGTGTTCAGGCCATAAAGCATAAATTAATACTGCAAGGTTAAACACTGGAACTAACTCATGTTTCAACAAAAGCCCCTACCAGCAGTTAAATTAACTGACATAAATACCATAAAATCTGTCTTTATTTTAGTTTCAGATGATGCCTCTTTTTACACCCCTGCCTTCAGTTTGTATAACTCATTTTTGCACATTATTGCATGCACCATTTGCCATTTAAAGATTCAGCTACGATAGGAAAAAAGAGTTAAGAAATCAAGCACTCAAGAAGAGAAAGAAGCTGGTGGGTCTCGGGATATCATACTGAACACTGTTACAGCAGCTCCAAAACACTACAGTAGACAACAGTAGTTCAAAGAAACAGTTAATTATGGGAGGACCAGCCCAAGGAAATTGACTTTATAAGCTTTTGATAGACATTTTGAAAAAAATGCTAAAGAAAACCTGTGGTGATAATAGGTTTGATATATATTCTGGTAAAAATTATATCACATTAATGAGGTGGCTTAAAGGGCTCATGCATCTTGTAGGAGGCATTTCTATGTATTAGTGTAATTAGCAGTGATGAGAAAACTGTTTGGAACTGAATTACCTCTCACGAGTTCATTTGAGCTATATGAAATTACACCATGCAAGAAGGAAAATTATGGAGCCATCCAGAGAGAGTTCATGCCTGATTTGATCATAGCCACTAATTGGATGATCATTTTCCTAAAGCTTTTCAAATGGTTGACAGTTTCTGCCTCTCATTTTTTTTTAATGGATGAGCTCTTTATTTCTTGTACTAAGCAACCAAACATAGGTTTGTTAGAGATTTGGGTGTTTCTACAGGAACCTTACAGGTGTAATTGTCACAATCTGAACAACCTTTGTCCCTTAATTAGCTGCTTTTGGGGAACCCCTAAGGAGAGTTGCTGTTCTTGTTAACAATCTTAGTGAATACTTGACGAGTGAATCTCTCTGAGCCTGATGCATGTCAGCAGCCACTGTATGACAGTGGTTTAATGAAGTTAAAACCTGCCCCAGTTGGGATAGGTAGAGGAGCATTGATGTTGTATTGCTTTGGATTGCTATGTGTGGGTGTTTGTGTGTGTACGCATGCAAATGTGCACAAATGTGTATTCACATATGCCTCTGTGTATGTGTGTGTGTTTAATGTGAATTAAGTGTTCAGGCAAGAACAATAAATGAATTTTTTTCTCGATTGTTTATGAGTCCTGAACACAAGAGAGCCAATAGAGATGAAGTGATTCCATGAAATCAGCTGTTTGTATAAACAGCTTGGTGTGAACCACATGATACAGCAAAGTGTGAAAATTAAGGGCTGAGGAAATGCCATACTTTTTTCCTGCTTGACTTCTTACTGGTCTCCATAGCTAATACCTGGATCATTATTCCCATATCACACATACAAGATTTGCCAGCTGAATTAGAGCTGGCAAAATGGCTTAGCCTTGCTGCCAAGCACGTCAACCTGAATTCAAGAACACATCTTAAAAGTTTTCTTCTGACCTACACAAAACACACACACACACGCACACACAGATGCACACACACACAGACACACAGATGCACAGATGCGTGCGTGCACACACACACACATGCACACACATATACACAGTAATTAAAGAAAACACCAGTTTAAATATTGTATCTTTCTTTTCAGCCAGAAGTTGTCATGATTTCTAATAATTTTGTTTTCTGATTTAGATAGACATACATCTAATTCCAGACAAGAAGAGTTTCTAATATTTTAACCTCACGTAATTGAGTTTTTATGTGCATCTAAATATGTTCTGGATGTCTATGCTTATAAAAACACAAATTGAAGTTGTCAAGAATCATTCTTAAGATAAAACACTGCAAACACCTCCTTCCCTGTTCAAAAGTTTCATTCTGCAACTAGTAAATGCCACAGGACACATATCTATAAACACTGCTTTTAGAAACACAGCTTATACTGCAATTACAAGTCAGAAGCCAAAATATTAATGATATTGAAACTTTAACAAGTCCCCAAATTCTTACTGATCTTTCTACACCTCTAATTAGTTGAGGCATATAGAAAACTTGTTAGAGTTATCCATCTATAATGTAAAAACCAAAATTCTGTATATCAAGAATAGGAAGCTTTGAAAGTCCTTGCTGTGTTCCAGGAAGATATTTTTATGGCATCTATTATTATATTTCAAGGAATGAGAACTTAGAGAAGCTGTTGATTCTGAGGTGTTAGTTCAATTAATTCAGAAAACAAACAAGTGCATTAAGAATAATTAAATCACATTTTAACCTTTTCAGTGTTAAAAGAAGTCATGGAGATAAGTGATGAATTGATGAATTTATGTATAAGGTATATATGCAATTTGGCTCCCTTGTTTCACTCTGATATTGGTTTATGTAGCTTATTAAGATATAGAATAATCAGCAAATTCTTAAATGAGAAACCCAGATGGTCCTTTCAATCCATCTTCTGATAAGTCTCTGAAGCTTTGCTTTCAATGTTGGCTTTCTTGGAAGTTCTCTTCTTTTGGCACTGAGCTGAGTCCATTCCCCAGAAAGAACGAATCTGAATGTTGGCTTGATTTCATTTTTTACATCATATCTTGAAAGTAGACTTTGTTCTCGTCTGAGTTTCTTGGTTCTGAGATCCGCCTTTTCTTACATGTCTTCCCTTCTCATAATTGATGCCCTTTTTCTAAGTCTTCACCCTCATCTTTGATTGTCAGTTGAGTATGGAATAAATCACTTATTTTCATCATATTGAATACAATATAGAACTATCTTCTACAATACAATGTGACTGACAAGTAACCTGAAGCTAATTTTGTTCTTATGCTAAGTAATTAGGTTTATTTCTCTGTAAAGATGATTTTAATATCTTAATATCTTAGACATTTGGATAAACATTTAGTAACTGATTTTAGTTTGTAAATAAGTCATTCTTTGGAACTAAAGTATTTCCTTTTTCCTAGTGGCTTTCCCTTCAAGTTTTCTGTTGCTGTTTTTCCACACTTTTGTAAAAATGTACATGGGTCCTTAGGGGTATGTCTTCCATTTCTTCAATGTTTTCCTTATCTTTTTCAATCTCCTCACCCTGTTGTTTTACATCATTATATCCTGAGATTCCACCTTACTCCAGTCAGAATGGCTAAGATCAAAACCTCAGGTGACAGTAAATGCTGGTGAAGATGTGGAGAAAGAGGAACATTCCTCCATAGTTGGTGGGATTGCAAACTGGTACAACCACTCTGGAAATCAGTCTGACAGTTCCTCAGAAAATTGGACATAGTAATATCTAGGACCTTGCTGTACAACTTCTGGGTATATACCCAAAAGATGCTATAACATATAACAAGGACACATGCTTCACTATGTTCATAGCAGCCTTATTATAATAGCCAGAAGCTGGAAAGAAACCAGATGTCCTTAAACAGAGCAATGGATACAGAAAATGTGGTACATTTACAATGCACAGTGGTACAATGTATTACTACTCAGCTATTAAAAACAATGACTTCATGAAATTCGTAGGCAAATGGATGGAACTAGAAAATATCCTGAGTGAGGTAATTCAATCACAAAAGAACACACATGGTATGCACTCACTGATCATTGGATATTAGTCCAAAAGCTTGCAATATCCAAGTTACAACTCGTAGACTACATGAAGCTCAAGAAGAAGGAAGGCCAAAGTGTGAATGTTTCTGTCCTTCTTAGAAGGGGGAACAAAATACTCACAGGAGGAAATCTGAAACAAAATGTGAAGCAGAGACTGAAGGAAAGGCCATCCAGAGACTGCCCCACCTAGGGATCCATCCCATATTCAGTCATCAAACCCAGACACTACTGTGAATGCCAAGAAGTGTATGTTGGCAGGAGCCTGATATAGCTATCTCCTGAGAGATTCTGCCAGAGCCTGATAAATACAGGGGTGGATGCAGAGAGCTAACCATTGGACTGAGCATGGGGTCCCCAATGGAGGTGTTAGAGAAAAGACTGAAGGAGCTGAAGGGGTTGCAACCCTACAGGAAAAACATCAATATCAACCAACCAGATCCCTTAGAGCTCCCAGGGACTAAACCACCAACCAAAGAGCACACATGGAGGGACCCATGGCTCCAGCCACATATGTAGCAGAGGATGGCCTTATCTAGCATCAATGGGATAAGAGGCCCTTAGTCCTGTGAAGACTCAATGCCACAGTGTAGGGCAATGCCAGGGTGGGGAGGCAGGAGTAGGTGGGTGAAGAACTTCATAGAATCAGGGGAAGGGTTATGGGATAGGGGATTTCTGAGGGAAAACCCAGAAAGGAGATAACATTTGAAATGTAAATTTAAAAATATCCAATAAAAATATTATTTTACATATAGAAAAAATATTAAAAATAAATAAAAACTGGTGCTAAAAATTATATGGGTTTGCTTCTGCAGCCTTTCCTCAGACTTTGAGCTTTATAATTTTTCATGGCAATCAGTTTTCTTTCTTTCTTTTCTCCTGTGTTTTTTTTTTTATTAATCATTTTATCTGCTAACATTTCAAACGACATTCTCCTTCTCATTTACCTCTCCATAAACTCCTCATCCCATCCCCCTTTCCCCCTCCCCTTTGCCTCTATGAGGGTACTCCTTTCTACTCACTCACCCACTCTTACCTCACCCCTCTAGCATACTTGTACTTTGGGGCATCAAGCCTCCACAGGACCAAGGACCTCTCCTCCTGTTGATGTCAGATAATGCCATTCTCTTACCTATGTATCTGAAGCCATGGATCCCTCCATGCATGCTCTTTGGTTGGTGGCTTAATCTCTAGAAGCTCTGGGTGGCCAAGTGAGTTGATAGTGGTCTTCCTATGAGGTTGCAATCCCCTTCAGTTCCTTCAGTCCTTCTCCTAGCTCTTCCATTGGGTTCCCTGGACTTAGTAAGATGGTTGGCAGTGAGTATCTCCTGTGTCTTTGTTTCAGTTTTTAAAATCTAAATCTCATGTAATAAATTTAATTTTTGTGTAGTATACTTTTAAAGCAACATCAATCCATGAGTGAACCACAGCACTGACCTGTGCACAGCACCATTCCCTACTTCCCACACCATTTCATTAGACACTACATTTGTAACATGAGGATTTGATGGACATACTCAAGCCTTAGCTGATACCACCATTACATAGCTCTTAGGTGTACATAAGTGTCTTTTAGTTAATACTACACAGTGAATGTAAAATTGGCTAGGTAAAATGTTTGAGCTACATTTTTCACTCAAGCTGTGCTTAACACTGCAGAGTAGAAGTTTTAAACAGCATATTCTTTTACAAAGGATTTATTTCTTCTCTCTGAACACTTGAGAGTCTTTTAAAATTTGTAAACTATTCCTTCTACATTTTTGGAGAACATCGACAGTTCTGTATGATGCTCTGGTTAACTGAACTTCCCAGTAGTACTTAGGATATAGTAAGTGCAGAACAGACTTAAAGTAAGTCATTAGATATCTTGGTCCATGTAAAAACTCAATTGATCTTTTTCCTATTCTCATTTTTTAAAATTTTTTCTTATTTTCATTTTAAAGATTCACTTTTAAAAATTATGTGTAAGCATTTGTGTCCATGTATGGTATGAATATGTGAGTATAGAAACTTATAGGGGCAAGAAGAAAGTGACAGATCCCCTGAAGTTGGAGTTATAAGTGGTTGGAGCTGTTCAGTGTATGTGCTGGAAACCACCCTGGTCCTTCTCAAGAGCAGTAAGCACTTTTAACCACTCAGCCATTGTTCCAGTTCAGCTCTCATTCTCATTTTAAATGAGACTCTTCTTAAGACCTTCTTATTCAATTTTGTAGAGCTCAAGTTTGATCATATTAAGATGTAAAATTTTTTAAATATTTCTTTGACTCAGAAAACAAATGTCTTTCAAACCCCTCAACAATTTCTCCTCTGCTGTTCTCTTATTCTTTATGCAATATTGTCCCATAAAATCATTTATGATCACTCCAGGTTGTCACTATTAAATATAAAACTGCCCACATCTGCATCTATTCTTTCTACATTGTAACAACTCACTTAAGGGAGTGCTGTCCTCTCCATAAAGTGAGATGTGCTCCATGTCCAGTCTCCTCTCAGCTTCTTGGAAAGCTGCAGTGTGATGAGCTCTCCCTCAGCTCTGCTGCTAGCCAGTTCCCTACTCAGCAGCAGTGTCCTTGCACGCTAATGCTTCAAAGCCATTGCTTTCACAGACCTTTACAAATCATCAGCTATCTCTGCAATCTGCACCTCATCAGCAACCACTTGGTCCTCTTCTTGGGCTGGCTTTTACATCACGAGTCACCACAATCACCCTCATCTAAGGGAGCAGCAACCTCCCTGCTTTTAATTCTAGTGGTTCTTTTTCACTCTCTATTCCTCTTGAGTTCTCAGCAGAATTTGAAATAAGATTGGTGACTCCCTCCTTCTGAAAACACATTTTAGTCCTGCCAGGCAATTTCTACCTAGGCTCTTCATCCTTTTATTTATTTAAGCACTTGCTATTTACATTATTGATTTCTATATGGTTTAGATGCTAAAGATATATGTGACAGGAGGCATTTTAGGGAGGAAATGAAGCAGTTCATGTCAGTCATTGTGAATGCAGGTAGCTATATGATGTACTTAGAAAGAAGACACTGAAGAAAATTTTTCAAGAAAATAGCAATTTTTTCATTTACAAATATATATTGATACGGACTCTCATAGTCTTATAAATTAAATCAGATGAGTTAGTGTGTAGACTTTAATTTTCAATAGTTTTGCTGTTGAAAATATACTATAAATATAATATGGTCTGTAACTTGCCATTCTTGTAGACTTATTATTCTGAAAAAATTCCCCACTTAACCATATGGCTTATTTAGAGAAAAGGAAATAGAGTAAATAATTAGCAAATGTAATATATTGATGGGATTATTAATAAACTTGTCTATAATTGTAATAAGTCCTATTTTTCAGTTTTATGGAAAGTGATCAATAAATAATGAAATAGTATCAAAGTCTTTTAAAAAATAATGAATAGGGGAAATTAATCTTTGGAAGATAATTGTGTAAGAGCTATATAAAGTATACTTTTCCATTAGGGCTGGTCTATGGAAGTGTATAAGAAGGGAGTTTGAGGATCGTATTCTTTTACTCCTTATTTTGCAAAACCAGTGTGTTTTCTGTCTTACCAGATACAATGAATCCTATCTAATTCAGGGAAGCTTCTGTTTCATTTAATTACTTAGTGTGTGTGTGTGTGTGTGTGTGTGTGTGTGTGTGTGTGTGTGTGTGGTTTTTTCTGTGTGTGCATGTATGTTCATATGTGTACATATGGGCATCAGTGGAGGTCAGAGGATAACACCAGTTGTCTGTCCTCCCCTCCCATCCTACTTTAAATAGGAAGCTTTGTTGTTGTTGAATGCTGCATGTGTTTCATGTTGGCTGGTCCATTAGCTTCTTGGTATTCTCCTTTCTCTGTCTCCTAGCTTGTTGAAGGAGCCCTGATATTACAGACATGTACTACAATGCATGACTTTATGTAGGTTCTGGAGTTCAAAGTCAGGTCTGCACACTTGCACACCAAATATTTTACATATGAAACTACCTCTCTATTCCATTTTCTTTTACTATCTAACAGGTATAAAATATTAATATTTTTAATTATCTGGAATAAGCATAAACTTTAAATACTATAGTATTGCAGAATATTTCCATGCATGCATAAGCTAACAACATAATTATAATTGGCTATTGTTAAATGAAAAGTTTAATATATTATATACAATATCTTTCATTGCAATCTTTAAAATAATATCATTAGAGTCTCCTACTTAAGATAAAAATTTCATAGGTAGTAGCAGGCAAAAAAAAAAAAGATATACCTCATATGGGATATGCCCAACACTTGAAGTAACATTGGCTGACTCCAAAGGCTGTGATTTCTTCATTGTAGCATGCAATAAAGAAACTTCTCCCACAGGAAGTTGAAATGGTAAAATTGTTTGAGGAGTAATTATTACTAGTCTGTTTTGTTCCTATTTTCTGTTCTGTGACAGAGACTGGAGATTCGGAAACCAAAAGACAGCATGTCTATCTTCCTCTACTAGTGAGTGAAGACACACAGAGAAAGACCCAGGGATCCAACACTGAAGCTGACACACTGTCACACCTCCTTCCTCCCTCCCTCCCTGCCTCCCTCCCTCCCTGCCTTCCTCCCTCCCTCCCTCCTATCCTCCCTTCCTCCCTCTCTCCCTTCCTTCTTTCCTTCCTTCCTTCCTTCTTCCTTGAAGCCTTATAAGCTCCAGTAGCCAGTCAACTTGGTCTACAGGGTGTACTTCAGTACATAAACCATGTGCTAAAGATAATTGGGCAAAAAAGAGAGTCATCGTAGGACCTCTGTTCTATCTCTTCACTTCTTTGGTGTAAAGAATGAGTCTCTGAGTGTTTGGCTTCCATTGTGAGCTACTAAAGCAGTCATGATTGATGCAGATATATATTACATCATTAAGCGAGGAAAACACATTTACGGATTGTAGAGGAGCAGCATGCCAGATAATGGACAAAATATTGCCTCAGGCTAATGTGCTGTGGAAGCGGGAAGCAGGGTTTGGGGTAACAAATTAATAGAACTTTGAGATGTTGCGTTTATTCAGAAAGAACTGAATGCTTTTCGGCAATTAGCCAGCCTAGACAGAGTTTCCGTGTGGCAGCCCTGCTGCTGGCAGAAAGCTGGTGGGTAGATTGACAGACTCAGAACAGCTACTTAGGAGTAAGGCTGCTGTGAGTGTAGAAATAGCCACAGACAGTTTATGCTCCTGAGAAAAATGATGGTTTGTTATTATGCTTGAACTATGATGAAATCAGTAAAAGCATCATAGGAGAGAGTGAAATCATGGGGTGCTATTAAGAGTTGAACAATTCTAGTTTGTGAGAGAATATGGATTCTACTTACAAAAAATAATAGCGTATAGGAGAGGAAGAAAGAAGTCATTGTCATTGTTTTGAAATGCTCATGAGCTATTCCATTGTACCATGAATCGTAAGTCAAATTTCATGTTATTAGTATTAATTTTATTAGTGTGATGTGTGTGTGTACTGCCACAATATTGCCTTAATGAAATAACGGATTGTGAGTTATGTTCCTCAGATCTAATGTCGTGCTTGTGAAATGTGCTGGAAAAGTGCTGGAAATGTGCATGATGGGAAAAAGAGAGGGAGAAGCAGAGAGGAGGGTGAGGAGATAAAGAAAAGAGCTAGATATATAGAAGGGCCAGGAAGGTTTTGCCCTGTTAGTTCACATTTTTAGGCAGTGCGGTGACTTTCTTGACTCATAGCACACTCTCTATCAAGAATCCTTACTTATAGTCACTATCGGCTTTCTATTTACATATGGAGCATACCAACTTAAGTCTATACATGCTGCAGCTATGGTGTTATTGCTTCCTCAACAGATTAGACACATGACTCTTAGTCATCAGTATCAGGAATCAACCACACAAATCTAACATATATGTAGCAATAACATGTACCTGAAAACACCTCTAGATATACATTTGGGCATGCTTGCAGGTAGCAAATTAAAATTCAATAAATAGTGATTTCTATGTCCTCTTTCTTGAGGACCATTTCTTCACAGGAAAGGACTCTTCTGGTTCAATGTAGATCATTCTTCCAGGTTTAGAGAACATTTTTTTGTACAGCTATAGTGGGTTCAAAGTCACTGGATTGTGCTCATGTGGTCTAATGCACAAAACGATTTATTTCAAGACACAGGAATAATTAAGACAAACTGGGGTTAGTTAGCTCAGTGGGTAAAATATCTGCTGTCAAGACAGACTGATCTTAGTTTGACTCTTAGGAGCCAAAAGATGGAAGGAAAGAACTTACTCCTACAAGTTGTCCTCTGATCTCAATGTATCGTCTGTGACATTCCCACATAAAGAGATAAATACAAGAAATTGAGTTTATTTTAAAAGAATTTAGATGAAGTAGAAAACAGAGTGCATGCTTATTCAGAGAGCTTTCTGGCCAGACAGGAATACATGTTCATATGCTACCTTTGTGACAACAGAATTTGGACTGGTAGAACAAGAATCTTGGACAACAGACATTGTTATTATGCTTGCTATTACAAAACTCTCTCTAAATATAGGGGAAAAGCCTCCCGACCAAAATCAGAAAAAGCAAAAGAGAAAAGGTATTACCTGAGCATTCTCCCTTGTGTGAATGTTGGAGTAAAGGAAAAGCCTATTTTAAAGGCAAGTCTCAACCAACAGAATTTAGCTGTAACTCAAATAATCAGGACAAAAGACTCAAGCTTTGCAGGAAAAAAAAATGAAAAAACAGACTGTGTAGGAATCGATAGCTCAGAGTCTCATTCTAAAAGAAGGGGATTAACACCCGCACACAAGGAGCTGCAAGGGGCACTTGGATTTTATAACAACTGTTTGCTTCATTTAAAAGGGGGGAAGGGAAGTTATCATTTCTCTGTACTCATGACATAAGTGAATCGTCCAGTTTCCTTTTCTACTCTTTTCTCTCTTTTTCTGTCACCTAGGTTACAAAGAGAAGTATCTGATTAGACAGACATTTATTTATCTCTCTGACAATTTGTGTACATTGTGGAAATGTAGAAGGTTTTGCTATATTAAAAATGATAAATAGAGGTAACCTTGGATCTACGTGGGATGATCTAATTAGACACCTTCCACACCACCCTGATGTACACAGAAATAGTCTCATTTGAAAACACTGGTACTAAAGCTAAAGGAGTGATAGAAGTCAGTAAGTTGCTTTCCATGAAAACATGAGAGTGGCATATGCTTATATCCCCAGCACTGATAAGGGTGGTGTCAGAGGACCCATAAATTTGTTGTTCAGCTATTCTAGCCAGTTGGTAGCTCCCGATTCAGTGAGAAACTCTGATTTAAAACTAAAGAATAAGATAATAGAGGAAGACACTTGGCATTGACCTCTGGCCTCCACACAAATGTGCACACATGTGCACCCATATACATGTACAAACACATGAATACACACAGAAATAGAGAAGCAATTTTAAAAATAAGAAAGATGGAAATGATGGTTCATATCATTTAATGCCCTGCAAGGGATAATTGCTAAATGTAAAAGCAAATGTCTCTCTTTTATGCCTCTGGAAATGTGAGCCTAGAGGGCAAGATCCTTAACCAATCCTACCTCACCAGGTCATTTCTTGAGACACTTCACCATCAGAGGCTAAGAAAAAAAAAATGTTGCTTACCAAGGGAGCATCGCAGCAAGTAACTTGGTCTATTCTTTCTACCACGTGCAAAACTATCTTTTATAGATTACACACTGATGTTCTTTGATGTTATATAAGGAGTTGGGGCTTGATAAATGCTATTATACATTCATTTCTAAAAATAATGTCTGGAAAAGCTGTCAAGTTCATCAAAAATAGGAGAGACTTCTACATTCTGGACTGAGTCAGAGAAGAAAATTTATTTGTGTTGGTAAGGAATGGAAATAGCAATTATCCCACATCTCTTGCTGCAAACATGGAGCTCTCAGTGACACCTGTGAATTTTAATTATTGATTGATCACTGGGCTTCCATTCTAAAAGGAAAGCTTCAGGATGGTGGGGATTTTACACACACACACACACACACACACACACACACACACACACACTCACATACTGTGGACACACATCCCATAAAATGTACTCAAAGCCCACATTAAATTGTAGCTATCAGATGAGCAAGGTGTGGAGCTAATGACCATGATGTTGGAGGAACACTGTTTGGCCTTCATAATTTATTTCTATAAACTAATTATACTACCAAGACTCTAGCAAAGATTAACCTCTGGGTCTCCCAGTTTAATATTGTGTTTTTAGGGTATCCTAAATCCTCTGATAAGACTTTGGAGAAAGATTGAGGAGTACTTACAAAGTCAACTCTAAATTTATTGTTACCCAAAATATAATTTAAAAAAATAAAAACAAGCAAAGTTTCAATCAAATGTCTCAAAAATTTCCAAGTTTCTTCTCCAAAATTTCCTCAGAATTTAATTTAAAAAAAAAAATAGCTAAGGGCAATTTCACCGTTAATCCACATGGGGGTAAAATAATGACCAGTGAGCATTACATACTCAAGTAGCAAGTGGGTGTTAAATAGGAAACTGAAGCATTTGAGCAAAACACACAAAAACTGTATTGCTAAGAGCAAATGACTACATCACCGATGGCAAGGATAACAATGACAAATCATAAATGTGACCATGTAAGCGCAGACTTGAGACTCTCCCGTCTCATTCAGCTCAAACAAACCTGCAGAGGATTTCTTTTTATTTTTTATTTCATTTCTTTTCCAAAAATCTTCCTCCCCTTTGAGTGTTTTATACCTTTGTTTTTATTATCTTAGTGAACAGTTAATTAAATTATGACCCCAATTTACAGTATAGCATGCTATTTGGATAATTTTTTTCCTTTTAATGTTAAAGTAGAAAATCCTATCTCTCAGAACCCTGTTCAACAAAACCCAGAAAACATATCTACCATAAAAATTATTTTACAAACCCACAACACTGCTAAAAGGAAACATCAGTTCGATTTGTAATCATTGGTCCCAGTGAAGATTTACAGAGAGAGAACAAAGTGAAGATGAAATTGTCAATGTGTATTTTGGCAACGAACTTTAGGATTTAATTGTGGGTGAAGTTGATGGACCTGGTCAGGGAAGCAGTGTTTCTGTCCTGGCTCTAACTTAGGAAAGAGACAAACTTGTGAGTGCCCCACCCCTCCTCACATCTTTCTTTGAGCTACAACACACCTCTTTGACTGACACCAGGCAGCAATTTCAGGTAATATGCCCTGTCTTAAGTGTACTGAATTACTTGGTCCCACTTTACGAATAGAGAATAAAAATGGGTGGGTGGGCATTTATACTTCTTGAGCACCAAGCATCCTCTAAGTCTTCCTGATTTTGACGTTGAAAAGGAAAATCAGTAGTATTAGATGCCTCTATCTTCCCTTTCTTTTTTTGTAATTTTGTAATTTTTTTCTTTTTGTAACTTTGAATATTTTAATCTGGTTAATCAATAATTGCTTTTCACTTTTATTGGATTGATAGTCACATATCTTTGTTAATTTAAATACAGGCATTTGTGTTAATAAGTAAAACCTTGTTATTCCTTAGAAAAGACTAACAAATAGAGTTATTGTTTGTGCTCTTGCTCTAGTTCTTAGTAGACCAGGCTGAAAGTCAAGACAGAGCAGCACTAATGTTCTACATCACAAAGTTGAAAGTATTCTGGTGCACACTTCCCACCACAAAAAAAAAAAAAAAAAAAAAAAAATCAGAATTAGAATCATAACAGCCTAACTCCCCAAACAGGGAAACTGGCAAGATAAGAAGTTTCCTTTGCCTGAATCACTAGTAGAAAGGATGACCTGCAGAAATTGATGTTGGTTGTTTAATACTCTGTTCTTTTTCTCCTTCTCATCTTACAAAGAAAATAACTTTGAAATAATCAGCTACCCTTGATATTTATGTGTGTATGTGTTAGTGTGTCTGCATCTGCTTTCTTCTGCATCACCTCCTCTTACTGACCCCTTGTTACTGTGTTAGATGGAAAGAAACATGGCTCAGTTCTAGAACTACAAACGCATACCCAAAAAAGACCAATTGAATTCCTTAATTCATTGTAAATTTAGTCTTTGAAAGTGCATGCACATACACATACATGTCAACATCTGTTTATCCACCATTCAGAGAGGGTATTTAGTACATTTCTAATGCAGCTGGATTCTTCATTTTAACCTTAAAATTTCCAGAAATAATGACTAATTTAAACAAAATGGCAGAGTACAAATTCAGTTTACAGAAACAAGTTGTGTTTTTATGCACCAAGAGCAAACACCTGAAGGAAGAGATAGATCATGGACACATACTCATTTGCAATAGCACCAAAGACAACAAAATATCTCCACATAAACCTAACCAAGGAGGTGATAGACCTCAAAAATGCAAACTTCAACTCTCTTAAGGAAAATTAATAAAGACACTAGAAAATGAAAAGACATCCAACACTCATGGATCAGTAGAATTAATATTGTGAAAATGATCATTCTACCAAACACAAAATGTCCATATCATTCTTTATAGAAACAGAAAAAAATCTAATTTTTGTATGGAACCAGAAAAAAAAACTGGCTTATTTTGCTTTGCCAAATGATTCCCAGTTACAGCCATTTTCCTTAATATGCAAAATTTCATGTATGTGTGTGTGTGTGTGTGTGTGTGTGTGTGAGAGAGAGAGAGAGAGAGAGAGAGAGAGAGAGAGAGAGAGAGAGAGAGAATAATATTCAGTCTTGCATAATACTGAGAGAATTGTTTCCCTGGAGAAATCTAAACAAAAATATACTTTCTCCTTCTAAGGCACCAACATGAAACCAAAGTATAATTCCATCAAAGTCCAACCTGGAGGACCAGTGACTTTACTGGGCTTATTTGTAGAGCAGGGGTTTGGGTTTCTTTCAGGAGTTTGGGTGACTCCAAAGCAGCCACACCACCACAAAGTCTCACTCTACTATGGATGGCAATTCCCCCGCATCTATACAGATGGATTCTTTCAACCCCGAACCAACAACCCTATCCCAGTTAATTTTATCACCCTCCATATACTCAAGCACACGCCAAAATCATAATAACATAGGCAACTGGGGTAGAATTACATTCAAATGTCCAAGAGGTAAAGGGGAAAACTAATAAAACCTTTTAAGAGGGAGGGTCCAACAACCATACCTACTCCTCATTTTAATAAAGGGATGTTGATAGTCAACAAATCTGATCTCTAAGGGTCTCTTGCAAGTAGCCAGTATGTTCTGATGACGAAAATGACTGTTGTGCTATGAAAATAGTATTCTACAGCATATGTCCAGGTATAACATGTTTTAGATATCCAGCTATATGCACACATGCACATATATAGGAGTGATATGCCTGGACTCTATCACAGCCCTACTTGTACCTTTTACAGCCACCTCAGTATTATGTTTCATACTAACTGAACTAATTTACTTACCACTGAAAGTGTAAAGGGTTTATTTTTCACATCTACAGACAGATAGATAGATAGATAGATAGATAGATAGATAGATAGATGATAGATAGATAGATAGATAGATAGATAGATAGATAGATAGATAGTAACCATTTTGACTAAAGTGTGATGAACTTACAATGTGGTCTTGCATTCCCTTGGTAGCTAAAAATATGGGACTTTTTCCCAAATATTTATAGACTGTATTTGGGGGACATTTCTGTTTAGAATATTATGCCAATTCATTTTGCTGAAATTACTTGTTCTTTTCATGCTAAGTTTTTAAAGTCTTTATACCAGCTGGATATCAATGCTCTGTGTCAGATAAAAAACTGACAATGATTGTCTCTAGGTATTTACTGTTTGTTGATAATCTTCCTTCTTCTGAAATACATTGCTCATCCATCATCATAGCCCCTCCAGTTTTGTTTCACTAATATGGGCATAGCAAATCCATCAATTTCAAATTCTTTATGTTCTATACTCGTTGAAAGTGAGTTAGTCACAAACAAATAGGATTGGAGTTATTATTTTATCTGGTTTCAGAATCTGAAGTTTCCTTAGTGTACATAACCGTTTTCTATCTAAAATGATCACTAGAACAGTCAGCTTCTTGTCTACCATACTACTATCTCACAGCAAACTTCCTAGTTCATTCACTCTTACAATCTTTCCACCCCCTTTTCTGCAATGGTCCAAGATCCTTGTAAAGATAATAGAGCAGTTGGTCCACCTTTTACGCATTTTAAATCTAAGTCCAACTTGGTATACCACTTCTCTCAATACTGTAGTTAATGTGCTTTACTTGTGTATGTTATGTGTATCTCTGTGTATACTGTATGACTCAATTTGTGAATGTGATGTGTGTTAGCAGACTATGTGTAAGTGCAAACTATAAATGTATGCTACTGAAGCATGTGATGTCCAGAGATCTGCACTCTGGTCCACAAACTTGTGCATCAGACTCCTTTATCCACTGAGCTCTCCTGCCCCGCTACCCCCAGATCACATGTAGGTTTTTATAGAGTATTTCTAGTTCTTTTTTCTTACTTTTTGTTGTGGGTGGAGGTACACAATTAATTGACTCTATGAAACTTTGGGATTAAAAATATAGAACAGTTTCAGCACTTAAGTATAGACTAATTTAAGTATGTAATTAAGAAAGTATACATGGAGTTAAAATATCTTATTTTGGTGGCACTTAGGGCAGTTGCTCTTCCTTCTCCTTTTGTTCTTCCTCCTGATTGATTCCTCTTTCTTCTCATCCACTTTCTCATTCTTCTCCTCCCTCTCTCTCTTCTATTCTTTAGCTAAGACAGGCTACATTTCTGCTTCACTTTCTTTGAAGATATTTTGTTTACAGGACCATAGCTGTGTTGGATTCTTTAAATATTTTAGAGATTTCATTGCACAAAGCACATACCTTTACTAGCATGGTTTCTGCTGAGATACTTGCTATGACCCTTATCTTTCTTTCTCTATACCAAGATTTTTTCTTTGTCTCCTTTCAAGTTTTTCCATTTTTTTTCTTTAACTTTGGCTTTCTAGAATTAAAAATAACACATCTAAGGTTTTGTCTTTTATGTGTTTGTTTGTTTAGCTATTTATTCCATTTAAGACACCTTACCCTTCTTAGATCTATAGGTTTCTGACAGTCACTAATTTTGAAAACTGTGGGGCATTTTTATGTTAAATAATGTGCTCCATTGTCTTATTCTCTTCCTTCTGGTATTCAATTTGCATGTGGCCCCACCATGCTTAGATGTAATGTTCTGTCTTCCCATTACATTTGTGGAATTTTCAATTCAACCTATCTTCAGGTTTACTCATACTGCTTTTGAGTATATTTATAGCTTATGAGCTGCAAAACTGATCCTGCACCCTTGTAACTATGCATGATGCTGATAACATTTTATTTCTATCTTCCTTTAACATTTGTCTTACAGCTAGCACTATTCATTTGTTCCTTCACATTGCCTACCATCTAAAAAATATTTCAAGATAGGTACTTTTAAAAATTCTTCTGACAGAATACAATTAATTACCTTGGTGAGTAAGTAGCATGGTCCAAAAACCCCTGTTAATTAAGATCACAGTCTCCCACATCCATACGGCTACTTTGAGCTTGGTGCAAAATGGAGGACTCTTGTTATTAACAGGGCTTTCCCTTTTCTGACTTTGTCTAAGGAACCCAACCCCTCACACTATCTACCTGGTCAGTAGCCCGTGGCAAACCTACAGGCTCAACTTCCTCCTTCCCCAGTGTCCCCCACCCCCACCCCTCACTGCCCACCCAGCAAGTACCTGTAATTCCTGGAATACCTTCATGCAATCAAGGCATTCCCTGTACTTTAAACTTTAGCCAATGAAACTTCACCCTAAAAAGAACTCCTTCCCACTATCCAAGGTTCGTATATATAACCCTTGTCCACCCTAAATGAAGTGTACAAGTCCACGCCAAATAAAAGTATGTGCACATGCGAAGGTCATCTAAGGGAGCTGTTTCATTAAAATTCTCAGAGAAGGTTGTGTCCTGCCCCCTCACTCCTGCAAGACCAGTATCCTGCAGACTGGCCCTAATTTTGTTCTGCTTCATTCTTCCAGCTTGTGGTTCAGGGCGGTCTAGACACCCTGAGAGAGAAAAAAAGAGGACAAGGAACCACAGCTGAACCCCAAAAATTGTACCACAGATGACAGTCTTGTGACATTGCCACTGCATAACAAAGGAAAAACTGTGACAGTAGAAGACACAATAAGGGGCTAGAACGATAGCACCATTAGTAAAGGCACTTGTCACACAGACAGGATTTGAATAGAATCCCCAGAATCCAAAAAGGTGGAAGACAAAAACCAACTTCACAAAATTATTCTCTGACTGCAACATGCACCACGCACAAACATGTACATGCATGCACATGCACACACAGACCTATGCTCACACATGAACAGCAATAATAAAACAAAAAATATTAAAGTAAAATAAACTCTATCCCACACTTCTAAAGTATAAACTCTGAGGGATATTTCTCATAATGTTGACTATTATTTGACAATTTATGAAAAGAAACACCAATACATACAGTATCTTGGATCTAAGCAATTTGTTTTAGTCAAAAGTCATTTGCAAGAAAATTTTTTCAATTGTGCATGATTAAAAGAATTTGTTTATGTCCCTTAAAATACATATCTGCTGGTATACCATTCTAACCAGAAAAAAATTTTTGAAATATCCCCAAACTTTTATTGCTTCTGAACCACAGTAATCATTTTTCTCAGTCTTGAAAGAATGTATGGTTTTATAAATACTTATCTTGACTTAGGAAAAAAACATTGTACTGATTTTATTCCTGATGTAGAGGCACACTACAAATAAATTAAGGACCTACATGTGAAAAATAAGTTATGATGCTTTCAAATACAATTAAAGAAAAATAATTTTGTAGCTTAGATATGGGAACTTGTATGACAAGTTAGAAAACCAATGCTTTCCGGGGCTTAATTCTTAAGATTGGAAGAAATTACAATGTTGAAAGTTAAGTAAGAACCAAGACAGGTCAGTGTAGAAAGAACTGTCTTTTCAATAATGTAGTTAAGACAAGTGGGTAGTCCACAGGCAAGCTAGAGAAATTTAAGTCTTTTTTTTCTCCACAGAGAGAGAGAGACGGCACAAACACAAAGAAGACAGAGACTCAGAATTGACCAGCACATTTTAAAAGCTTAATCATAGTAAGAGAATCAATTCAGTCTAACACTTTAGAAGGAAGGGAGGGATGTTAGATATTTGGACAATATGTCAATGTATGAATATGTGCATGAAAATAGATTATATAACTCTGTATATTTAAAAGTACATGTGTTTTAGAGCCATTCTCTGTGATGTGAAGTTAGACAATGGCTTCTAAGCTGTGAAAAAAAAAACTGTAAATAGAAAACAGAAAATAGATAAGACAGATTTATTCAGCCTTGTTTCTCCATCCTGGAGAGAGGTAAGAAATTAAACGTATTTCCTGCTGCTCTTCTGTAGGTCCCCAGTTGGATTCCTAGTATCCATGTCAGGCAGCTCAAAATTGCTTATCACTACTGCTCCAGAAGATTCAATGCCCTCTTCTGGCTTCCCAGGGCATCTGCACATACACATAGGCACACAGAGACACACATAAACACAAAATTTTAAAATAAGAATATTCTTTTGTTCTAAAATTTACAGTGGTAGTCATTATAATTAGGAAGAAGTTTAATGACACTTGCAGTGTATTGGGCATAATTCTAACACCTCTCTGAACGTTTTAACAATACATAGAGAGCTTATGAATTTCAAGAATGCTGCTCTGCTGAACGTTGATGTGGCAGATACTGCTGATAAAATCCATGGCCAGAGATCAGCATTTCTATTTTGGTCAAGCTTCAAGAATGGCACATATAGCTTGATCATACTAGCCTTTTTTGTCCTGGGAATACTTTTACCCCTGCTTTTCTTTAACAACATCAACATGTTGGCAGCCACAGTACATGGCTTGAACCTGAAAATGGACCCCCAGACAGAGTTATTAAGTTAACAGGCTGGCAAGACAAAGGCTGGTAAAATTCTACATACAGACTTACCAACCTAAGACAGAAGTGCATTGCTTTCGATAATGCATATTCTATGATGGGTCAGGAAGGCATTCTAGTCAAAATAACCTAAGACAGGCTCAGTCTTGTTAATGAAATTAAAAAGGGGGGAGAGGCGGAGAGCCTTTGGGGCTGCTTGGTAAGAATCTGAAATAGGCCAAGGACAAGGAAATGGGTTGCTTGGCAGGAATATGACATTGGCCAAGGACAGTAGGCTTCAGGCAAGAATCTGACATTAGGCTAGAACAAAGAAGGAATCTCAGGTAGGAATCTAAATCTTAGGCTAGAACAAAGAAGTAATTTCAGACAGAATTCTAAATTTTAGGCTAGAACAAGAAAGTAGGCTTCAGACATGAAAATGACCTTGTGATAGGACAGGGAAGTAGGCTCAAATACTTTGGTCATCCTGATAAGCCCTTAGAAACAGTGATCACAGGAGTGTTCACGTAATTGGGTTTAATGCCTTGCTTATTCTTTGACTACTTGTGTTTATTGTCTTGCTTGTTCCTTGACTATTTGCATCTATTTTATTGCTAGACCCTCAACCTAAAACTGACCTTAATACATGCATGTAATTAAAATGGTATAAAAGCATAAAGGAGGAGAGGGGAGGGGATAGGAGGTTCTAGGGAAGGGAAATTGGGAAAGAGGATATCTGTATTGTAAATAAATAAAATATCCAATTAAAAAATAAAGTGTATAAAAACAGAAAAAAAGAATAATTTTTCTTAAAATAAACTTGTTTTAAATAATTGTAAAAAGTTTTAAAAAGCAGTAAACAGAGTAAGAGAAGACATTTGCAAATCTTGTATCTGACACATAAATTTATAATAGTAATTCTAGCTTCTTGGAAGGATAAAATGTTCTCAAGTATCAGGCAAGGCACCACTTCTGGGATTTTCTGTGAGTGTTTCTAGAGAGGCATCTGAAGTGGGGTACATAGTGAATTAGCATCAGGACATTTATATCCAGTCACACAACACCATGGAGAACAAAGAGGTGGAGGAAATAAAAATATTCCTGATCTTTGTCCCAGCCCCTCTGTCCCTAACTTGCAGATCCTATGTAAAGCTTTCAGCTACTTCAGCTCCTAACCTAATGCCATGCCTCCCAAACTGTGATGGTTAAGGACTCACCCTCTGAAACTGTAAGCAAGCCCCCAATTAAATGCTTTATTTTTTATGTAAGTTGCATTGGTCACTATGTCTCTTCAGCAATAGAACGGTAATTAAGACATGCCCAGTGGTCCTCCAGATTCTTGGATCTTTAGGTTCATACTGAAGATCACACACCAGCTGTTTTCCTGGTTCTCCATCTTCTATGAGATTTATTGTGGTTATTCCTTTAAAACTATGAGGAACAATTCCCATAATTAATCTTTATTCATCTATTTATTATATATCTTCTATCTATCTATCTATCTATCTATCTATCTATCTATCTATCTATCTATCATCTATCTATCTCTATTATCAAGATTTTAACTACTGTAACATACACTGAAAATCAGCATATGGAGAGAAAGGATTTATTTAGGCTTAAAATTTTGAAGATTTTGGTCAATGATCAACTATAAGCCCCCTTGTTTTTTGGTCATTGCTAGGCTAGACATCATAGTGAAAGCTGATAGAGAAGAAAATGGGTTTATTTTAAGGCAAGTGGGCAGTGTAAGAAATAGGCACTGTGTTTCAGAATCCCAATCAGAAGAATGTCCCCAGTAACCTAAAATTGGGTGCCACATTATAAAGGTCTTCAGTATTTTTCAGTAGAAGCAACTGAAAAACAATGAACATTAGGAAGGCATTCCTGATCTATGCCTTTATCCATGTTGGTCTGTTCATCTGTCTATCTCTTTACCCTCCTACCTACCTACCTATCAACTCCTAACTCTAATTGCTTATTTGATGAGCTCAGATACATATTTACATCTAGATTATATATAAAAAAATACTTACAGCTTAGCAGTAGAAAGAAGAATAATCAAATTAAACTCAGGCAGGGACATTTTATGAAAATTTTTCCAAAAGAGAAAGAAGTCAAATAAAATCCATAATAAGACCCCACCTTCAGACCCACCAGTTTTGCTATAATTTAAAACAGGGTTAATAACAAGTCAAGAAACAGTTGTGAAAACTTTGGGAAACAATTTGATAATTTTCTGTGTTAAGTATCAGTTGAGCATATCGCACAATAATTTTACTTCTAGTTTTATATACAAAAGAAGTGAACAGATATTCACATAAGACTTACACAGTGTTCATCCTACCATTCCTCAGACTAAAAGCAGAAACTTCACAGATTCTTCAAATGATTCATCAGTAAATAAAATTTTACTCAATGGAATACTATTTGGTAACACAGAGATATGAAATACTGATAGATAGACACACTAAAAGAATACCTTAAGGGTTATGACTGGAGAGATATCATGGAAGTTTAAAGTACTTACTCCCAATTTCAGAGTCCAGCACCTCATGTCAGGAGACTCACAACTGCCTGTAAAGCCCTGGGAATCTAATGCCCTCTTATGGCCTTGATGGGCCCACACATGCAAGAAATACACACACACACACACACACACACACACACACACACACACACACACAAATAAACAATGAGTAAATCTACAAAATATCTTGTTAAAGGGTGTTATCATGAAAACCATAATACTTTATGTTTTCATTTTTCATGAAGTATCTAGAATAATTAAGTCCAGAGGAAAAAGAGCAGCTGTATTCTAGCTGTAACATGATTGGGAAGCTAGAGTAGTTTTTGCTAATGGATGTGGGGTTTCTTTTCATAATGACAAAAGTGTTCTGCAATCCATAGTGATGATGAACAAAATTATGAAAATAGTAGAGTGCTCATGCTAATGATTATTTACTTTAAATGGGCAAGTGTTATGGCATGTGACTTTTTATAAAAGGCTGTTTTTATAAAGATAGGGATCTAGAGGTAGGGTCCTGTTTGCCTTCTTAGTTGCTAATCATTTTTTAAAAATGAATTTCCCCTATTAATTCCCTGGATCTCTTGAAATCTGTGTAATACATATCTTAAACAGAACATCATGCTTATCTTGTAACTGTTAGATCTCTGTGGTTTCTTTATATGGCTTTTCCTAGTGGTTTTGTATATGATGGGTTCAGTAAAAATTTTCCTTCTCATTTCTCCCAGGGTTCCCACCACCAGCCAGTTGTCTTTCTCAATTATACTGCAGTCTTTCCTCCTCTCAATACACATAAATGTCCTGAATCCCCTCTTTCTCTTCCTGTACATGTTCAGGCAAACAATTCAAGACTCTGCCTCAATATAATTGATTTTCTGAAATGTTCGGTGGCATTTCCAAATCATCACCTTGTGAGTGTCCCAGGACCAGCAGCTCCTCAAATAGAACATGCCTCAGACCTAATTCCACCCCTACAGACTTTCTCCTCCTACTGTGCTCAGCAACGCTGTTCCAATCACTTAAGCTGATGATGTTTACTAAGCTATCCTGGGCTTGCACCATCCAAGCCTTCTCAGCATCTTCCTGAATCCCTCTGCTCCTCTACAGTCCTACATTGTCTCCCCGGTGGACTCCTTCCATCATCCTCTAAACTGAAACAATAGGATAAGAATCCCAATGGAGTATGTTTGTGCCAAAGATATAAAAGTTATTTCCCCAGAGGAAAAAAAAATTGTGTTGGTAAAAGTAGAAATGTGAATTTAAAAAGCCTTGAGGGGAAGGATAAAATTAGAAGAAAGACCTATGAATCCCCTTTTTGGGGAAATGAATTTTTAAAAGTGATTTCAGTTCAAATATTGGCAAGTTCTCTGCTTTATTTTTGTGAGCATGTCATTTTCATACACACCTACTCCTAGTCCGAATCTTCTCTATTTCATGGTGTGAATGCTTGGCTTCAAAATAGCCTATCTCCTGCTCACCAACATGATTAACTTTGTCATATTAGAATAATGGCTTCCTAAAGGAATTCTCCTGGCTGCAGTTTCTTAGCTGTCATTTAAAGTTTAAAATTTTCATTCTTAAAAGCAGAGATAGCGTTTTTCACCTATTAGAGTAACAGAACTGAAAAGACAGACACGGTACAGGTGCTGGGGAAAGCTCTATCTACTGTTGGGGACTATTTTAATGGAGCTGATTTAGCAAACCCCATAATGCTTTTTTTAAATATGCATGCCATTTGAATCCAGGATTCTACTTTAAACTGTATACCCTACAGAATTGTTTGCACGTGGAAGCAAATGTGTTCACTGTTGCATTTTCCCCCTAGGAGGGGAAATTTGAAAACCTACTTAAATGGACTCAAATAGAGAACATTCAAATTATGGCACATATATGTTCTCCTGGACAGATGGTAAGTACTTAATATAGCACTGTTTCCTTCTTATGTCAAATTCCAATTATTTTCCAGAACCAATAGGCAAATAAAGACTTTTATTTATTAAAAATTTTCAAACATTTATTTTATTTTTTATTTATTTATTTTGGACCATATATGTGTATGTGTGTGTGCATATGTGTGTACATACCTGTGTGTGTACCTGTGTGTGTACCTGTGTACCTCTGTGTGTGTACTTATGTAACTCTGTGTACCTGGGGGGGGGGATGTGGGTATATATTGGTAGAGGCCTTAAGGGGTTGTTGGAACTGGAATTTCAGGAAATTGTGAGCCAAGAGACATGAGACTTCCCTGAGTATTGGGAACTTCGTTTCTGTCTTGCTGAAGGGGCAGCAAGCCCTCAATCGCTGAGTCATTTTTCCAACTTCAACATTTATCTTTTATTCTCTTTTTAATTAAAGTATAATTACATCATGTTTCCCTTTTCTTCCCTTTTTCCCAACCCCTCCCATAAGCCTTCCCTCCAACCCATTCATGAGTCCTGCTCATTACCTCTCAAATCGATGATTTCTTATTTGATTATTATTATTATTATTATTATTATTATTACATATCACTATATAAATACAATCTTTTGAGTCTCTTTAGCATTGTTTGTGTATATACAACTTCCTGCCTGACCACTTTGTATTGAATAACCATCTAGTGGCTCATCCCTGAGAAAGTAATTCTCCCTCTCTCAACAGTCACCTGTTGTTCTCTGTCTACGTGTAAGACCTTACAAGATTTACCCTTTCCATGTTAGCATATCTATTGGTGGTGTAATTGTTTGAATCTTGTTTAGAGGGCCATATTGTTGTGTATCATGGATGTAGTTTCCCTGTCACTTCCAGGAGACCCTGTATCAAAGAAGCTTCTCTTCGAAGTGAATGGAAACCATTGCAGGAAAACTACAACTGGTCATAATGAAGAGATTGAATATTTGATTATGGGAATCCAGTTCCCAATAGAATCATCTATAACACAATTCCTGCATCTAAGGCTTAGGGACCACCTCAAAAAGGGGACAGAGGACTAGAATGTCCAACATTTATATTTTTAAATGCTAAGTATAATTTGAGAGATTTTTATAACTTGATATTTTCATAAATATTGTATAATTTTATATTAAATTCTTGTAGCAGTTTTTAAATATATAAAATATATTTGCATATTACATACAACACTATAATATTCATTATCAGACAAGAGTTAACAAGATGTCCATGGTTCCTCAGCTCTGGGCTTCAGTGCTAGGATTCAACACAGGTACTCTTTATCTTTAAGCTCTTGCCCAGATTCTGTCTCAGCAGCTTAACAACATCTATATAAAAAAAAAACATAATATTTTAAATGATAGTCCATTCACTGCTCATGCATTGAGCACCAGGTAAGGGAATCATGTAAAAGTCACGGCAGATTCCTTCCTGTTACCCCAACTCAGCATAGTCAGCAATTACCACCAACATTCAGCACAGGTAGAGGTTACTCAGCTGCTTCTGCAGATGGGACTGCTCCAGATAGTCTCTTGCAGAACAGGGATCTGCCTTTTCTAGTGCTTCTTTCAATTTGAAATCCTGTATGTTTACAGAGGACCCATGCACAAACCAACCATGTGGTGTGTATCTCACTGTTTTTCATGACTCCATGACCCTGCAGAGTGGTTGCTGTAGGAGTTTGCTACTTGTGTATTCATACTAACTTCTCTATTTACTACATGATATGCAATAAACTGAAATCTCTCTGAACTTAATTTGCTTGATTATAAAATAGGGAGCACAATAATACCTGTGGCTCCAAAATAACAGAACATGCATGTCTATATCAGCAGCAGGCTCATGAGAAAATCTCTTTCAAATCACCTATATTTTATGGAAATTTTTGTAGAAATGTGTCAGTAGATACTGTATCTATTTCCCATTTACCCTACACTACACAATCAGGTGATACTTTTTTCATCCTTACAAAGAAACTTCAAAGGCAGTGTTTCATGTCCATGTAGAAAGCTTTAAGTTGGGCCTAAGTTTTGGTGGTTCCAACCTCATGAATGAGATTAGTACTCAGACAAGACATTGAGATGCTTTGCCTTTTCTTCCCTTTCTACCTTGTGGAAACTTTAAAAGGGCCATCTCTACAGAACAGCATGATTATCTCACCAAGTCTACTGGAATCTCAATCTTAGAGTTTACAACTTCCAGAACACCATGATACTACACACACACACACACACACACACACACACACACACACACACGTCCACAGAGGCATGTGTGTATGTGTTTACAATATATATAATGTATATTATGAATTGTCCAGTCTAAGGTATTTTTTCCTTATAACAGCCTGAAAATGAGACAGGGAGTTGGTTGTCAAATGGGAAGCAACTGCAATATCTGCAGGTGTTTTGATACAAACAACAGGAAGAAGAGACATGAGGGGCTGTTGGTATCTGGTTAGAATCCTGGGATACTACTAAGCCTTTAGCCCTGCAAAGGGGCAGGCCTGCCAGACAAGGAATTATCCAGCCCAGCAGTGCTGAAATAGACTATTCTGGCCTAGATGACCCCATCCTTGCCAGGATGAAGACAAGCTTTCACCATTCACTTTCAGTCTCTTGTTGTTTATCAATTGCTTCAATTACTGCAGATATCTCATCTTTGTGGGTTTGTTTGTTTGGCTTTTTGTTGTTGTGAAAGTATTCTGTTTGTTTTACTGAAGAAGTGGTGTGCGTTACATGCAAATTTATGTCAATCACTACAAAATGCCAACCTCAACTCATTTGTGACTGCTTTATCAGTAAATATCCATTCGCTTATTTGTACTCTCCAGACTTCATGGCTAAATTTTATGTAGCCCCAGAACAGTGTCATGAGCCAATAAATGAGGTTGGTGCTGATTCTGATAGTGGTATTTCAGCATCTGAAATCGTAAAAGGAATCCCAGGGCAAATGCTGGCGCTCAATCAATACATATTTAAGCATTTGTTGAGCTTCACTAATGAACTCTACTCTATGTCAAGTGCTCAGGGGAAAGAAAACCTGCCTTATATGTCTTTAATAGCCCTTGAGGTGTGTTTAGTCACATGCCAAAGAAAAAACAGTGAAATATAAAAGTTAAAAATAGATTTTACAATCTGAGTCCCCAAGATATTGATGTGGAGAAAAGTTAAATGTCAGGTGATGTCTCAAATGGTAATTTGATAATATGATAAAGAATAATTATTACTAGAAGCCATTTTGTGCAATTTGCAATGCATTTATAGTCAAACGAAGGTGGGTACTACTTTTTAAAGCTTTTTTTTTTAATTTCTAAAAATAATTTTAGGTAGTATAGAAAGATGGCACAGCCAGTAAAGTGCTTGTCACACAAGCATGAGGTTCTGAGTTCAGACCTCAATGCCTATGGAAAAAAATTAGGCATGGCAGTTCTAGTCTATAATCCTCATACTAGGAAGCAGAGAGAGCCAGTCCAGCTGAATCAGTGAGCTCCAGGTTCAGTGAGACCCCATCTCAAAGTACAAGATAAAGAGTAATGTAGAGAGATGCTTAATATTTACCTCTGGGATCTACACATGTAAACACATCATACACACACATTCACTTACACACACACACACACACAGCCATCTTACTTCATGATTAGAGAAAGAATCATTGACTCATAGTCTCACTATAGTTTAAGAAGCATTAGAGAACTGGCAAGAAGTTTTATAAGTCTCCCGAAACATCTACAAACAGCCTTTTATATGCTTAAGTAGGTTTAGTTTTCAGATTTTAAACATTTATGGCACTCAAATGGAATTTGTAAATCTGAGGGACAAGGCAACTGTTTCTTGGTTGATTTCACTAAATCAACTAAGACTACTATTCAACCTAGAAATTTAACTAATTATTCACAACAGATTAAATAGTTCCTGAGAAGCTGAAAAGCCTTGTCAAGAGAGAGCTGGTGTTTTCGGAGAAACTGCAGACGATAGAGAGGTGAGCTAGATCGTTGGACTTTTCTCAGGGTACAAAAAGAATCTGGATCTGAGACAGCTCAGACTGGAGCTATGTCCTGTGAGGGGGACAGTTGCCATTTCTGTACTTTCAGGTGGCAATTACCTTTGCAATTGCATGCACATGGAGAAGAAAATAAACTCCAAATTACATTGTGAACTCTGGAGATTTGCACATCATTTCATGGACAGCTGAACCTCTGTTCCATTTAATGTTTCCATAACAAAGAAAAAGGCACCATCGTACCATCTCCTGGATTTCCATGGAGCTTGCGTTAGGGTGCTGCCACCTGACTTCCATTATGGAGAATGGATGTTGGAGGTGGAGGGATGAAACCACAAACCAGGTTTTGAAAATTTAGTGAGACATCAGTGTCTGTCCTTAAACATTCATTCTGTTCTCTGTGGTAGTCAGAGAGCATAAGATGCACCCCTACTCTGTGCCTTTTGGTAATGAAATTATGTACAAATTGTATCTGTAAAGACAAGTGAATACTTCAGAACACGTGTAAGTATAGACAGCATTAAGGCTTCAAGAGGGGTTTAAAATGGTTCATAGTTTCAAGCCAACCTTTGAATCCTCAAACCCAAGAGGAAACTTGGATAATGACTTCTGGTATTGTTGGGATTGTGAATTAAGGCACATCCCGAACCTCCTCTGAGAGTGGGTATCTGGATAATGGCAGAGAGAAGAAAATCTCTGAACTTTGAACTGTCTGGTCAGGTTGAAAACATTGCTTCCAGCTTCTTAGTCACCTCCCACTAAGACTCCTTGTCCCCTCTGTGCTCCTTGAGTTATGCCCTTTGCTTTCATATCGAAGTTAGACTAGGGCTTGGTTGTATATTTTACCTGCTTTGTTCCCAGGACATTCACAGTGAAAGCTGTCAGTGTTGGGACACTCGTGAGCTACTTTCCCCAAATCCCTCCTGACTACTTTCCTTTCATAACTGAGTTCAATCTATTCTCCTTATGCAAACATTTAAGTCTGATTCTGATACTTAACAGGTGAAAATGTTGAATAATATTCTTATTTTTAATCAATTTCTCAGTATACAATTATAAAACAACAATAAGGAAAATGAAATAGTGTAAAGCCAAAATGGAAAGGATAACCAGGCTGAACCCTTGGTTTGATCTGAAACTCCTACTGCTTCCCAGGCCTCTGCCAATCTTCCCTTTCCATTAAGCTCCACCTTCTGGGTAGAGGCTCAGATAAAGGCTTGGTGTTTGAGTTAGAAACTTGCCACTAAAACATCTCAACCACAACACAGCTCCCAGAACCCCATTCAACTCTAGAGGACCTGAAATCTCAATCATCAAAATAGTAATCCTTTTAGGATTTCACATCTTAGGTATCAGTACATGATACTGTTTTACAAAACATTGTCTAGAAATCCTGAAAGACCTGTGTGTTACCAAAGATAATACATAAAAATTGCTCTTCTATTAATAATGATCACATCTGTGAGCATCCTATTACATTGTACACTTCATTTTTTTCTATGTGTACTTTGAATTATTTTTTTGCTTACCTTATCGCCACTATTTTAGCTATTTCTTGAACTGTTTCAGAGCAGAGTTCAAGTCCACAACAGATTCATGGCTCTGAAAACCTAGCACAGAATCCAACATCAAGACCATGCACCAAATGTGTTTGTCCGGTTCTTACGCTAGCTTAGCACATTAGATTGCATTTAAATGCCATCTATTTTGTATGCCAACTCTTGCACTAGCTCCTGAGTGAAACAAAATGTGGACTCCAATCATCTTGAACACCCTGGAGTCAGCTGTGAGGAGTCAGATACTACCTTGATGGTCTTACCTCTCTAGGACCTTTTTAATGATAGAGATTCAAGTATATGCTTCTGTTAAAGTCAACATGCTCTTTTCATATTAGGAGAAGATTAATTCTATTTAAAAAACTATTACTCTATTCAAATCATAAAAATCACAGTTTGGATGTGTCTTCAGATACCCAGAAAATGGATTTCATTGTTCCTTTCATGCTGCTAAAACATTGGTGACATTTATTTTTTGAAATGTAATGATGTTGGAGAATGAATGACTGTGGTCCCACAAACAGTAGAAAGAAGGACCAATTATCCCTCGTCAACAGGCTCATATAATTAAGTGTTCTTGTGAAAGTTGTCTATAAAAATATAAAGTTCTATGATCTTCTTAATATAATATTTTATAAGTGTAAAATACTTCAATGGTAAATGACTTAGATTTCACTGAAATGTTTTGAGTCTTTTCAGTCGACAGTCACTAAAAACATGGTTGAAAAGTTCATTGGCCAGAACCCTTATCAAACTGAAGAGAGCCTGCCCTGTCAGACTGGAGAGAGTGCAACTGAGTAGTTTTGATCCAATTTTTCCTTCTCTCCTAATACAAAGAAAACACTACACTTGTTTCTGTAGAGATGATGTTATAAAGCATAGAGAAAGGGAGGTTCTAGACTTTCTGTTTGTCGTCCTAGAATAATCTCATAGTGAAATTTTCAGAGGGTCATCAATGACTATTATTTGAACCTAGCTGTTAAAATAAGACTTGCTCAGATGAGGCACCAAATAATTTACCTCAATGCCAAATACATTCACTTTCTGTTTGCTTTCATTTTTGTCACCGTCTTTGTTGACTGCCGTTACTGAGAAATCTTTCTGGAACTGAGTGAAGTAGGCTAGCTGGAAGCAGTAGTGCTGATGACTGTGAATGGCACTGAGGAAAATTCATGAGGCTGGAAAGAAATTTTTGAGTGTGATCATCACTGAGATTCAGCTTTGCAACAGAAAGGCATTTCACCTTGCAATATTCAGTGTCTTTCACAATCTTACAGAGAGGCTTTCTCCTTAAATAACCCATTCCCATATCCTAGAATGTTCATCGTGGCAAAAGTTTTTCTCTTCTATCTTTTTCTGATGCAATTTCTCTCTCTTCCCTATTTTCACCTGAGCACAATAACTATAATCCTCCACTAAAATCATATCCTTTCAAAATCACCACATTCCTGTGTTTTATCTTTGCATGGATAATCTTGACTGCTTTGTGACTGTTATGTGCATTTTCCAAATGATGGTAGAATAATCATGTTATTGCACTGAGGAAAAACTGGTATGTATGGTCCTTTGTAGCATGAGTTGAATACACATGACCATTCACAGAGCTTCTCAGTGAATGAGGCATATTTTCAACTGGAGTTGAATTAAAGATGAGGCATCCATGTTGGGTTAGTCAGCAGTCTGCCTATGGTTTGTTTTTATGATCTATCAAATTAAATAGCCAACCCATTCAATTTAAACTGCTAATGTGTAGCAAATCTGTAACTAAACTAATTAACATTTCATCCTCATATGAAGAACACATTTACTCTGTTTATATGGGATTATATTTATAAGATTTCCTACAGACCATCTGTGTGGTCTCTTGTAAATCTCCATCTCTGTTGGAGCATATTTCCTTAGCAGAAAAAGAAACACAAAACTGTTGTTGGTAAAGAAATTTATTCACCACTAAAGAATTACTTTCCAATTTAGAAACGCAAAAAGAGGTTTCATGCGTCATCAACTAACTCTTACTACCTGGGAAAAGATTGATCTTTGATTGCGAACCATATGCTTGATATCAAAATCATGTTCAGAGCCTTTCATTCATGATGGTAGATTGATACGGTCCTCCTCGGAAACTGTATTTATCTTTTCCAGTACTCATCAAATGCTAACTACCTAACCAGGTTGCAAGAAGAATCTTTAACTCCATAATTTCACTCTGGTAATTGCTTTTTCCTCCTTCTGTTTAACCAGAGTAAATGAACTATAATTTGAAATTCCTCTTGACACTCATATCTGATGCTCCAGAAGACTCGAGCAAGGTGAGGAAGGGTGGAAGACAATTAAGAGAAAATTCTTTCTTCTGAAAATAAAAAAGAGAAGGGTTGCTTACGTGGTCCAAAGTGGTGACTATAAAGACATCTTGAGTTCTTTAAATAGCATCAATCCAAATAAGATTAAAGTCAAATAAGGATCTCCCAGCCAAAATGACTCCATGAGTCAGGGACATTGGAGTGCAAATACTCCTAGACAAAAGGGCCCACCAAGACAAGGGGGTACCACTGAACTCTTACCTTCTTGTTGCTACTGGAAGATTTCAGTCTTTCATGCACACCTGGCAATTTTTTCAAAAAAAAATACAAAGTTCTGGTAGTCTTTGAGTCATGTTCATACTTTTAAATGATGACTTCTCAAACTTCTGTTACTATAACCATTCAATCAACATGGAGTACCCATATGAAGGACTCAAGCTCAACCCCTGATAACTCAATTTATATCCCTTAGATTTTGTTGCCAAATGTGTTTCACCATCACCAACAATAAAATTCCCTCCCAAAGTAAACTTTTCAACTTTAATAGCTAATTTTTTGTGCCTTGTGTGACTTTAGTCCTTATCACTGGACATTATGGGAAAGTTGGCATAGCTGAGTTTCTACCAGTGTCTAGTGTTGAGGCTTCCAGTCACAGTGACAGGGACAGATTTATAGTCACTACTATGCTGTGTGTTCCCAACAATATACAAAGGACTATACTTTCATTCATTCTTCTGGTCCTTTTCAAACCTGTGTCAGGGACTTTGAGTTCATTAACTCTTGGTTGTTTTTGCTTACCCAACAACAACATCTTCACACACAAACCCCTTGAAATTGCCAGACATTACATGATATATGGATGCTTAAATCAGATGTTGTCCTTGTCATCTTGGGGTTTTATGTCCAGTAAAAAGACAGACTGAACAATAAACAACTGTGCAATTCAAATCAAGAGAAATGCCACGAAGTGCCTAAAGTGATATCGCTAAAGACACATGAGTAGTTCCTTGTAGTGATGGGTAAAGTAACTAACATTTACTGAGTACAGAACCTTAGCATATTACATGCACCCCAAACATGTAAACCCCAAAACAATTCATGTAAACCCCAAACAATTTTCTGTTCTGTGACACTCCTACTCTTTCTTTTCAGATGACTCACTTGAGGCACAGAAACAGCTAAGTGATTTACTGAAGGCTGTGTAAGTGGTAAGTGATAAACCTGGCTCTGGGTCTAGTCAGTGAAGCTATCCATTTAAGCAATTCACATGGCTTCCATGTAAGCTTCATTGTAAATTCTTCACCCAAGTTTATGAAATAAAAGTTGCATTTGGGTTTGCATATGTGTGAAGAAATGCAATGACATGAAGGAAACTTGGATACAATGATTTATACAGTTACACAGCTGTCTTCTGATCCATAACTCAAATGTACATGTTTGGTAAAGTATGTTGCTCAAGACCGAATGGCTTTTACCCAAAGAAATTTTGTGTCAGGCTTAGTGACCCAGGTCTATAATCCCAGTGGTTGTGAGCTGGAGATGCTGAGGCAGATTGTAAGTCTGAGGCTACCCTGGGTTACATAGCAGGAACCTAAAAGAAAAAAGTAAAGAAATTTTATTTTTTTAACATTCCTTGAGAGTAAATTCTGTTTGCAAGATTTTGTGGTAAAGCCATTTTAAGACAGAAGTACCTAACATTGAAATATTAATAAAGTTTATAGTTACCAGTTTTCAATGTGGACTCCAACTTATAGCTTCTTCTGATTATTAGCTAAAGGACCTGTTTATTAACATTTATTGAACTTTTCCATACTCCAATGTCCCATTTGTCTCAGAAGAAAAAACAAAAAGTCAAAACAAAACACATAGTTAGTGTCACTGATTGAAACTCCCAAGTGTTTAAAAGGCAGCTGTTTAGACCAGAGATAGGACTCAGCAGGTAAGAGCACTTGCTGCTGATACAAAGGACCTGAGTATCATTACCAAAAATCATAATAGGTGGCTCACAATCACATATAATTCAGTCACGAGGGATCCAGCACTCTACTCTAGCTTCGACACACATCTGTGCATGTGTGTGCATACACACACACATACAAACACATACATAAACTAAAATGTACTTTTTGAGTTAAAAAATAAGCACTTGTTTATACTTTAATTGAAAATGTCACAAAATTATCCATCATTAACTACAATGGTTGCCCATATATCTGTGCCCCAGCACCTACCTTCTTCTAATAATTAGAAAGATCCAGAACAAAGTATCTTATTAAAATCTGGGTACAACATAAGGAAAACATTTTGTAAATGTGTTTTGCCTAAAAATAGTACTGAAAAGCATTTTGATATGAAATGACCAAATCTAATAATATCAATAAAAAGCTTAAAAGAGACTTAAAGGATACATCATTGTTAGCTACTGAGATTTTAATAAAACAATAATCAACACATAAATACATTCCAGAATTTCTTATTTTTCAGTCCAAATACTACTAAGTATAATATTGTCAACATTATTATGTCTTACATAATAGAAAAACACTTGGTTATAAATATATAAAGAATAAAAGACTAATTTGCCACATGGACAATAGCCATAGAGTTCTAGGTCAATCCTGGTATCTCAAAATAGTGATGCAATGGTTACCCCTTTCACTTGGAGGGCTGCTGTCATAAGCTACATTACCAGAGAGCTTCTGTTTGTCACCAGCTATTAAGGAAACAGAAGCCATAACAGTTTGAACTAATGATTTTGTATCTACTTGAGAACATTCACACAAAACTGGATCTGGCTGTAACCACATGTTGAAAAGACCCTGGGTTCTCCTCAAGGCCTCCTCAGAGGAACTGACCCAGTGTGATGGAAGTCATCAGGACCACAGGGGCCTGCTGTGTTTTCCACACAGCAGACACTGGAAGCCACCTTAGCTAATGAAGGTGGTCTCCAGAGAAACTGCTAAACTCATAGTGGAAAAACATTTATCACAAACATTTGATAATCTTTGCATATTCTGGTGAAATAATAATGTCCTTTAATCAAATATCTCCTTATGAAATATGAATATTTTAATATGCCACAAATATTGGTCTCTATATATCACAGTTAAGTTTTAGTGGAAAGGTTTTATTCACCTGTTAATTATCTGCGGCTCTGAAATAGCATAGCATCTTACATATATTATTTTCCAACATATTACAAGTCATAGGCCCTAAAAAAAAAATCTGGATACATCTTAAAGAGATAGCAGCCCATAGATCTAATAATTACCTCACAGAACTTCTAATGCATTATCACTGTGATTAAGGAGTGCCTTTAATTCCAAATGTGTCACTTGGGAAAGACCCATGGTATCTAAGGACAGGTTTCTTCCTTAAAATTATGCCCAACTCTAGATGCCTTCCCTTAACTGGACTGTGGCTAGGTCATTTGGAACTATTGAAGAAAGGTGGTTTATCACAATTGCCATGTCGGGTTCAGGTGAGTGACTTCTTAAAGGTTTCTGAAGTCTTGGAGTAGAACAAAACAACAACACTATCATCAACAACAAAAATCATAACCATTGGCCTTTTAGCCCTTTTCCTGTTTTTGAAGAAGACTGTTATGTAGACCTGGCTCCCAGAACTTGATATGAAAACAAGATTGGCTTCAAACTCACAGAGATCTGCCTGCCTCTGCCTTTCTATTGCTGAGATTAAAGGCATGAAATCAGCATAGCATTGATCTTTTTGCTGTGTGATGGTTCTTCTCTGCTTCTTTAGGGTAAATGGAGGTCAGTGGCCATCATCCAAGGGTGATAAGTTTATGTTAGCCCATTCTTCAGTTACACACAAAACACAAATTTTCATTATATTGTTAAAGCAGGAGAAATCTACACTCCTTATTTGGAGAGCTTCTATCAAACAAGGCTCGGACATCAAAGAAACCCTTCCCAATGTGGACCACCCCTACCACCATTTACAGCCTCACCCCCTGATGAATTTCTGTGCCTACTCAAGGTAAGTTAACTGCTAAGTTTCCTTGCCTCTGTGTGTGAAATTCACTCCATTCTCTCTTTGCATAGTTCTGTCCATCTGTTAAGACATAAACTAAAAGGACCAGCTTTCTAAGGCTATCCTGGACCCAGCCTGTTTTCCTCAGTTCACATAGTTTTTATTTTAATTATAACCTTTTTGGAGTATATCTCTCAAGTAAGAAAACATTATAATGTCATTTGTTAGAAATTATTTTATATACTGAATTTCAACTCTAATAAAAATACACATATATTTGTTATGTTCTAATTTACTCTTCTGTGATATTCTTGAAAATAGTGGCCTTTTTTATAATTTGTCTTCAAAGTACTGCCTTTTAGTAAAATAATGAGCCACTGACAAATGCTGAGTAGCAACAAAGTATCACATTGTCATTATATTTTGATGATCAATAGATTTTGGTGATCAAGTGATATGACTGTTAATAAATATGTCTTATTTTCATAGTACTTTAGAAATCATGGAATACTTCAAATGCTTCATTGTCTTTGATAGTCAGGGAACTTTGTGTTGGAAATGAGACAGATAACGTATTCATTACAGAGATGAAAGTTACAAGAATGAGGAAACTCAGGTGTTAACTAGCTAGTGTTAAGATGTTTTCTAGTCTGGAAAGCCTATAAAGAAATAACAGAGTTAGTAAACATGGCAAGCCATGAACTTATTGGTCTCTGCCTTCCTCTGCAACCTTGTTTAAATGGTAATAAAAATGTTCTTAAAATGTGAAGTTAACAATAAAGAACAAGGAAGTGATGATTAAATATTACATGGTGGAGAGCAAGAGCTGTCCTAGCTCAATCAGAAACTTAAATCTGAAAGGCAAGGGGCTAAAGAAGGGAACATAAACTAAAAAGAAGCCAACCATAATTCTAGGCTCTTGGAACTGCTAGAGTACTTGAGGAAAATGGGGGCATTTGAATGCAAACCATGTCTCCAGAGAGCCCTAACTTCATTCTCTGAGCTCTGCTGACAGGAAGAATAATCACATTCTCAAACTGCAATAGAATTGGACTTGGTGACCCTAGGTCACCAAGAAATGGACAACTTTCATTTTTAAAACACAGAATTATGAAGAACCTGGCATCTGAGAAATGGTGACCATGAATGCAGTTAAACAAGTAAGTAGACGGCAAGAAGAGTGCATGAGAAAAGATGAGACATTTGGACTGCAGTGGGAGTGGGACGAGAGACAGGCAATGCTGGGCTCCAGATGAGCCATGAAAGCAAGTGGAAGTGGAGAGATGGAGTGGACACAGAGGTCCTAGAAGATGTGTAGGTCATGGGTGAGACCCACTAGGGGATTAGACTCACCTTCCACTTACATAGGAAGTTGGGGCATATGGAATTTTTGTTGGTGGTGTTGGTCAGTTTTCTTTGGATGAGAACAATAATGTGGTAAATGAACTGACACATAAAATATACAGAAAGGGGAGAACTTAATAAAAGAATTTATAGAGAGCTTATAGACCACAAGAAAAGAAGATATTTTCTCCTGATTGACCATAAAGCTGATTGTCTTGGGAGGTCCCCAAATCTAGAAATGGTTTCCAATACCAATGATAATTTCAAAAGGGATTCAGTGCTCCACTTCTCACCCTTGAAATTTTTCTTTTAAAACTAAAAATTCCCAGAGCAAAACAGCAGAGTAACTTCATTTGGGTCGTATGATCCTTGACTACAAAGAGCAAAGGGCTATGATTGTCATCAAACATTCACAAAACATCTGGGAGCTGCCGATGATGAGAATACTGGTCCTGGACATTATCACTGGGCAGAGAGAATGGGGAATTTCCACTTCAGTTGCTGATCAATAGAGGACTCTTATTTTGACTTTATATAACAAATATCCATCTGTGTAAAAAAAAAAAAAGGAACTGTGTAATAATATAATAAAACTTCTTAGTTTTCACCTGTTAATAAAAATAATATTAAAACTAAAATTATAATGTGACATTCTAAGAAAGCAAGGCTTACATGAGAGATAAAATTCATATGGAGAAAAAGTGTGCAATTATATGGATTGAGCTGAGAAAAAAAGAGGAAGTTTTTTAAAAACCTCTTAAGACACTATTTTTGATGCCTACTTGATATGTACTGCATAAGAAAAAGATATATATTTACCAAAAGGTTAATGGCAAGAAAATAATAACCTCAATAAAAACACTGGCTTCAGAGTCCATATTTCTTCATGAGCTCTCAATTTATATACATTTTATGCTGTCAAAAACAATAGAGTCAGATATGCTTAAGTTTACAGCCCTGGAGAAGCCTGACAAGATTGAGCATTTAACAGAACCTGTGACAGAATCCAGATGAAGCCACCCATTTGTCTTGGCAGCCCACATGACTCATTTGAATATTTGTTCATAGAAACTAAGCTGGTAACTGAAATGGTCATTTTGATTGGTTTCTTTGCTACAAGAGGCTGCATAAGCACAAGAGCGAAATGAAAGAAACAACAAAAATGTCAACAATCTTGCTTCCGTTTTGAGTTTTCATTCTTTTTTAATGGTTCTGGGTTTTTTTCCCTCCCAGTTTTCCACCTGTCACCTAACATTGACTAAATAAACATCACGAATGCACTGTGATATCCTAGGTCCTGGGTTAGGAAACGGTTAAGTAATGAGGAAAGCTCGAGGCTGGCTCTCTTCACACAGGCTCAAGCTAACCTAAAGGAGCCAGAGTCACTTGCTAGGAGGCTGCTCCCTAAACAAATTCAACTGCTGTTCATCTTTTGTGCATATATTGACTTTAATGGACTTTCTCCTTTTACTTTTGTCAGTTATATTGATAGAACGTATGCAAAATAAAAGTTTTAAGTAGTTTTAATTCAATGCATTTTTGAGAGATGTATAGAATTACATAACTCTCTCCATAATCATGACTTGGAACATTGTCATTAGTGCAAAAAAATTTCAGTAGTCCGAGAGACCTCACCTGTAACCCTTAGTGAGTACTGATCTGCTTTACGTAAGGTGTGAGTGTGTGTGTGTATGTGTGGCTGTGTGGGCGTGTGCATAGTTGCTTTTGTGTTTGCATGTGCATTCATGAATGTGTGTGTGTGTGTGTGTGTGTGTGTGTGTGTGTGTGTGATGATTTTGTAACTCATCCATGATCTCATGAATACAGTGCTTGTTTCTCTTTGTTCTGGATGGCATTTTATTTTTATGAATATATTAAAACGTAAACATATACCTGTGACTAGACATTAACTGGTTGCCAGTTTGGGGATATCCTAAAGGAAGTTGCCATGAACATAAAGAACCAGTATTCTTTTAACTAAAATCTTTAAATGTGCATCAATATATTTTGATCATGTTCTTTCCCCTCTCCCTACTCCTCTCAGATCTTCCCACTTCCTGATTAACTTAGCTTCATGATGAACATGTATTTTTGTTTACTGAAGTTTCTACAGTTCTTAGCTTAATACAAGAAAGGAACTTCTGCATAATACAATAACTGTATGCAGAAGTTCATGAGAAACTGAAAAATGACTTTCCAATGTATCTGTGCCACAATGTATGCCCAGCAGACCCGTGTGAAAACAAGGTCTTGCACGTATAATTTTACAGTTTTTGTTCTTGTCATTACCTCAGTCTCTGATCATCTTTCATCTAAATTATGAATATGGTCTAAAGTAAGGGTTGAGTATATATTCTTTTGTTCAAAGTTCCTCAGTTACTATAGCACTATTTGGTAATGAGACCCTACTTTTCCTCATTACCTTGTCATGGCACATAATTTCAAAAGTAAATCAATGGACTTCTGTCCCACTGGTCTATGTTTCCATTTTTTTTTTTTTGGAAGTCGACCTTAATGGACAGCACTGGAAAGCAAACTTTGAAATTAAGTGCTGTAAATTTTGGGCCTTGTTCTATATTTTCAAAATTATTTGAGAATTTTATGTATTGTGTATTCATAGATTTTAAAATTAAGTTTTGGTTTTTAATTACATAAAAATTACATGATCTTTTGACTGAAAAGCTGAACTGGGATTTGACTGGAATCAAGTTAGATTTGTCAACCAGACTGAGAAAAACTGACATTGTAACAATGTTGCATGTTCTTATTCTCCACAGAGTATCATTCTTTTTTTGATTGTCTTTAATTTCTGTCAGATATGTTTTCTAGTTTTCAGTGTAAATGCTTTACAAATACTTTTTTTAATCTTCAGATATTTTATAGCTTAACTTTGATTTGAAATCGTGTTGCTCCTTTACTCTAAATTTTTAGCTGTTTATTACTAAACATACATAGAAATATATGTTTATATTTTTATATATGTATATATTTGTTGTTATACCACATTTCTATATGGTATATAAAAAATTTATTTTTATACACAATATTATTGTTAAATATATCATGAGTCCTTGTTAAACTCATTATTTTATAGATTTTGTATATTATTAATGATTAATCACACATTTTATATTTTATCTTTCTAGTATGTATAAGCACTTCACTTTGTATTTTCTTAAATACTTTATAAACTCCAATAATATATTGAATAAAGCTGATATAAATAGTTTGAATATCATTTTAAGGAAAAATTATTTAGTGTTTCATCAATTGGTAACCACAAAAGTAGATACAGATTAGTTTCATAAATACTTATAATGAGATGAGTAGTTTCTTCTTTTCCTAGTTGAAAGTGTCTCCTGCTTTTTTTCTTGGGACAGTTAGTATATAATTACTTCTTTGAATAGGAGATAAAATTTAAATTTTGGGTCATTTGAACCATTTTTTGAGGGAAGATTTCAACTACAAATTCACATTCTTTTGTACTTGTAGGACTACCCAGGCAGTTAATTTCTTCTTGAATGAGCTTGGTGATCTCTGCCCTTTGAGGACTTTGTCCATTTCATCTAAGCTGTTCAACAAATAGCATAATAGTATTCTTAATGTGCTTTCCTATAGTTTTAGCCTGAAGGATTCACAGAGCTGTTCATTCTGTCAGCTCTAATATCAGTAATTTGCATCTTTTCCTCTCCTTTCCTGAAAAAGATCCATTGAGGTTTTAACCACTTTGAAGAAATACTCACACCCTGAGAAACTTATAAATAACAGAAATGCTCACCCAAAGATGAGCATGCTACAGTGCATGCTAGGACTCTAGAGACTCATTTTATACTAACTTAACTGTATTAAGAGTAGAAGGGCTGGGGGATCCCAGCTGTAACACTCATTAATTAGTATACAACATTACTTTCTTTCCTGATAATTAAGGAAACTGTTGCTATTAAATTGCAAACATTTCTTGAAATAGTGACACATTTTCATCTACCAAGACTATTATTTACTCAAAGATGAGTTGGTCTGATTCTTCTCACATGAACAATTTAAATATCTCACTTCAGTACAGTTAAGTGTTAATCTTAAATGAGAAAAGGTTTCTACATAGGGAACCTTTAGCTAGAGTGGGGAAAGAAAACCCTGGGTGTCTGTGATCTATATCAAGGTCTGAATGGTTAGAAAGATAACATATAATGGAGAGAAAAAATAAAATAAATAATTGCTAAGCATACTTAATTAAGCTACTGTTTATTATGTTTATATCCACAAAGTGATGCAAGTCAGTATTCATCAGAGAGTCCCCTGTATCAGTAGACAATGGGTCAAAGCAGGAATTCAGAGCTCCTCCTGGTGCTCAGAATAAGATAATACCAAGTGGTTGGGCCTATATGAAACGTATATCACCTATTCTAAGGCCAGGGAATAGTGAATAGTGAGAGTGAAAAGACTTTGAAAGGCAGAGAACAGGAATAAGAATTGTGCAGTGCTCCATCTGTATATCACATAGATGTGTAAACCACAAACATACCACAGCTTATGACCACCTACATTGATTTTCATAAACACACATACACATACACACAGGGAGAGAGACAGAGACAGAGAGAAAGACAGAGAGACAGAGATATGGAGAGATGAAAGTAAAAGTAGGACTAATTGTGAGGAAGAGGAGAATCAACAAGTGGGAAGGAGAATGAGAAACTACAATGGTGGAGGGTAATATTGTCAGAATCCATTGTGTATAAGTAAGATTAAGGAAAACTATTAATAAAATAAACAAGCAAAATTCATGATTTATTCAATCAAATGTTAAGGAATATGTGCTGTGTTCTAGGACATAAACACGTATGAATAAGGAATGATAAAAACAAATGCTTACCCTTCAAGGAAATACAGTCTTATGTGGGTGAATAAAAAGATAAATGGATAAATAAGCACCACTTAATATCTCAGGTAGCATCAGAAGGCATGTTAGTGGTTAGTGTTTTTTCACACTTGGCCAGAGAAGCCTCTTTTCGCAATGGTCAGCTGTTTGTGCACAAACTTATAGTTGATCAAAGTGAGAAGAATAAGTGAGTGTTGACTGTTTAACCCTAAGTGGGGAACTTCTGAAGGTGCTAGAAGATGAGGGGGTGTGCTGGGAAATGTTGCCTTCTAGACATGCCATACCACTGTGCTCAGGAACTCACTGCCGCCATAGTTACCTGAACAAACTCAAACCATCAAGATCAGTCAACATTCCAGCAGGCAGCACTAACTGGACTCAGCGAGTTGTTTTTTTTTTTAATAGAGGAAGACATGAAGGAGGGAGGGAGATGTGTTGTGGAGAGGGGTCTTGGAGAAATGGAAAGGGAACTAGAGGTAGATATAACCAAGATACATTGTCTGCATGCACAAAATTGTCAAAGAACAAATAACATATATTCTCTTAAAAATTGTCAGGACTATATATGGTGTAACAATTTATATAAATGTGAAATGGGCAGGAAAGCAAATAAATGAAATTTTGCCCTATCTGGGGAAGAACATTTAAGATCCACTTTACGGATAAGTGAAATATGGCATGGTGTCCTCCATGTTCGAATAAGAATGAAATGGATGGAGACTGAAGCTGGAAAAAGTGGAGACCAAGACAAATACAATGGGTTAGAGGCAGATGGAAAGGAAATCCAGAAAGGCATTGTGAGTAGAGAAATATTCTCTGTGGATTTCTCTGGATACTTATGGAAAAAGACTGTCAAGAAACAAGAATAAAAATGGGTATTCAGGTAAAGACGCTGTTTCCCTAGTCCCAGTTATAAATGACAAGGCTTTGACTAGAGTTGTGCCTGTGGAAAGAAGAGAAGTGAGAAGAATCACCACGTATTTTAGTCATCAATCAGTGGATTGATAACGATTGAATGTCAAGGCAAGTTCTGCCTTCTTTGCCATTTTGTTGAGGGTTGGCAACTGGAATTGGACTTCTCAGGACCTTACACATATCTAGATGATCGTGTGCTTGAAGGCTGTATATGCACAGTCTAGGACCCACAGTGAAAATGCAAACATTGCATTTGCCCTCATAGACATGCCCATGGGATAGATGAGACCCAGAGTATCTGACATTCTAGCTAAGGTTCTCAGGTAATGGGTACACAGTATCCCATCAGATGGCTCAATAGAACTAGATAGTTCTCTAGACCATGGGGAGACATAGGTTCTCCAATGTTGAGAAATGAGGAATGTCTTTTCACAGTGAAAGAAGAAAACTTGTATTCCACAACTTCAAAAACATAACTCAATGCAATAAAATACCTCTTTTTAATGACTTTACATGAAATTTATTTCAATTAAACGCAGTCTGTTTAAATCTTTACAGAGCCAACAACTATCATAGAACCTTTAATACTTTCATCAAAATTATTTCTTTTATTTTAAAAAAAAAGATAGTAAATTGAAAACATACCTAGACAGAGATAAAAATGGTCTATATTGTATTTGTTGTTGGATAGGCTAACACAGAAACAGTGTGAACACTTCTCTGTGTATGCCATGAATTTATGGTGTCACATACATTACAATTATTGATTTACATAAGTATTACAATTTCTGCACTAGTGTAACAGATTTTAGCTTTAAAGGACCATAAACTGAGATGTTCGCTGTAGTTTAGAGCTGGCAGCTGGTGGGAAGATAAATTTGAAGCCAGAAGAGAGAGTAGGCAGGAGGCTCATGCTGTTTCCAAAGAGGGTGTCCCTGGGTGATACATCTGCTGTGGGAACATCAAAACGTACTTTATCATGGGATACTCCACACAGACTCATTACACATTTATTTGACTTTAAGTTTATTTGGTAAAATGAAAAGAGATGAAGTGTTTGATTTCTATTATTTAAAAAAAAGTGTCAAGATCCTACTTAATATTGACTTACATGAAACACAAAATACTGGCCCTCAAAATGTCCATGCAAAAATATTCACTTAGATGAAGGTGCTTAAATGATAAAAGAGACTTTTCAAGTATGGTTAAATGAATATATATTAATATACATCTGACAAATACATAGATGATGGAGAGTTGGATAGATAGATAGATAGATAGATAGATAGATAGATACATAGATAGATAGATACATAGATGATAGATAGATAATGATGATAGATAGATAGATGATAGAAAGATAGATAGATGATAGATAGATAGATAGATAGATAGATAGATAGATAGATAGATGTTAGATGGGACATAAAGGCAGAAGGCAGAGAGACTGAGAAGAAAAAATCCAGTAAGGGGGGAAAGAAGTAACAAAAAATGGAGGGTATGTGGATGAATATAGTTCAAGTGTATGTACACCTGAAATAAACTATCTTTATAAATTCCTGCACCATAAATAATAAAATTAGGAACAAGAGTTCTTGTACCTATGTAGGAGTTAGATCATGCTGTACTTGTGTTTGTTCTGCTCATTTCACTAAATATAAAGAGTTCCATTAGATTTATGTCTTTACAGATAGCAGAATCCCTTTCTTTGATAGCTGAACACTATTTCACTGTGTATATCCACACATATTCTCAATTCATGGATCAGTTGATGAAATTAGTTTGCTTCTATTTTATTTCCTTTGATAGTATGTTTTTTGGATTATACTTTTGTCTATGATAGGTCAATTAATTTACATTCCCATCAACAGCATGAAGGAATTCTCTTTCTCTGTGTTTGCCTGTATTTTTAATATTTAGTCTATTTGAAAATAGCAATTTTATTGGAGTGGGGTCATATTTTACTATATTTTATTTATATTTCCTTGATATATGTGTATATAAATATATTTATATATGTATATAAATAATATATTCATTTATAAATATATTTATATATATTTATATTTATAGTATCCAATAGCTAATGATACATAGAATAAATAAGAAAAGCTAAGAAGGCTTCCTTCTGGAATATCTGGGACAAGATGAAACTTCCAACTCTCACCACTTTCATTTAACATAGATCTGGAAGCTCTAGTCAGAGCAATTAAACAAGAAAAAGAGATAGAGGCCATCAATTACCTTACCATACATGTAGAAAAACCTAACACCACCAGCCACAAAATGTTAAAACTAATAAACATGCATTGAAGAAAGTAGTCTTTTCAGCAAGTGTTGTGGTCTCCATATGCAGCTGAAGCTAGATGCCCATCTCTCACCAGTATACAGTAAACTTTAATTTATTGATTTTCAGAGATAGGCTGTCATTGTGTAGATGGTACTGACATTGTATCTGTGATTCTTCTGCATCAGCTTTTCAAGTTCTGGAATTACAAGCATGTACTATGATGAGTTTATTGAATACAGTGTCTCTCTCTCTCTCTCGCTCGCTCTCTCTCTCTCTCTCTCTCTCTCTCTCTCTCTCTCAGGTTTGTCAGAAAACAGAGCACAGAGACAAAGGGAGCATATTTGTTTGTCATGAATGCTTTTTATCTTTTATTTTAAACATGCCAAACTGGGGTACAAACTTTTGTTGGTACATATTATTTTTATTTCCTATGTAAAAATAGTCCCACAATGGTAGGAACTTCCTGGATCTCTGCAATATCATTTTCAATATGTCATTGTGTGCCCTGTATCTTGTGGGTGATCTGTGAGTGTTTTCTGCCCATGTGCCCCAAGTCTCTCTTTAAGAGAATGTCATGCCTGGCTCTATTTAAATGTTCTACAGGAAACAGAGCTCAGAAGCAAGTCTTATGTTACTAGCTTAGGAACTTTGTGATAACTAACAAGAACTTCACTTCTGTGTAATACCAAATTCAAGGTCCTTATTCTGTTAGCCTCTTTTTTTTTTTCAAGTGAACCCTTTTGTGCCCTTAGTCAATGTAGTTGCTTCAAGTAGAATATTGTCACACCCATTTCAAGCCCTTTCTGGCTCCTCACCTCTTAAACATCCTACATTTTTAGTTCTCTTCCTTTAGTGGGTGGTGGAAGTCTAGCCTCCTGAAAACTATATTCCATCTCTCATTTCTCATTCCTAGACTTGCTTCCTTATTGCACCAAATGCCTAAATATTCACGTTTGTTTGACTCTTAATTTGTTTGTGTTTTAAGAGAGTCTCACTCTAGTCCAAGATGCCCTGGAACTATGTGCCCAGGCTGGTCTTCAAATCATGCCAATCTTCCTCCACCGACCTCCCAAATGCTGAGATTATAAGTACAAGCCACAAAGCCTTCCATTTATTTTCATAAATAGAAATAAATGTGTACTTGTGTGTATATGCATGTGTGTATACATATATATAATTTATTCCACTATTTCAATAAATTTAAGTGGAAAATTGTGAACAAAGTTTAAATCATGCTTAGTGTATATTTGACACATAATTTACCTATTTTTCTATGAATTCTGTCTCCATTGATACCAATGGAAGAGATAATTCCTCCTGCTGAAGCTCCAGACCTCTTATGCTTTGTGCTTCTTACGTGAAATACGTTTTTCTGCTTTGTCTTCCCTTTGTTATATATGTACATGTATTTTTGTTACTACTAAAATATAATTTTGTGTATTCCATAGTACTTAACCCTATGTCATCACAGTGGGCATTCAGTTTTATTTAAATTATTGCTCATTTTTAAGCTTGATAAATATTTTATCATCAAAAAGAATTATAAGCACCAAGCTAAGGATTTAATAATTAATATTGGTGGTCAATTCTTTCTAGGGTGACAAAGCACAGTCTTATATTTCATTGAAAACAGCAATTAAAATTATCAAAGTACTTTTTGATTGGGCAAATATCAAATATCATGCACATCATTTTTCTCATCAACCAATATATGCTCTTATTTAATGTACTGATATAGAAATAAGTGCTTACATTCTAAATCTGTGTCTTGAAATATGCTAGCAGAAAAAATATGCAAATGTCAAGCTGGAAAAAATAAAATGAGACTAGTTGGTTGTCTCCCGAAAACAATTAGTCAAATTCTCATGTGTGCCTGTTAGGTGGGGGGATCTAACTTTAACTAGGTGCCACCCACAATTTCAAGAAGAAATGTGCACATAATTCTACCAAACGCATTATAGCACCAAAAGAAAGTGAAATCCAGTCTGCTGTATTTCCTTAGTCTTCAGAGGGTTAAAGTATTTTGTGAGCGTAATTCTTCATGGTCATTACTCTAATGCTTTAATAAAGTCAGAAGGAAAAATAACAGCTGCGTTTTTTAGTTTCAAAACTTTCATATGCAAGCAATTAGGTAAGATGTGCTCCTCCCAAGGATGAGCTCAAACTCTCTACCAAGATACTGAGAAATCTGCCTGATGGTGTCCAAATAGCATCAATTCCTGTGTCCATAGGAATGTATATACTTATAAATATTAGAGTATAGAAACATGTACTCCATACAAAAGTTTTTATGTATAAAAATATTTAGCAGCCAGCATTTACTTTAGTATCATCCTACCCATAGCTAAATCTGTCCTTATTTTAAGGTATGGCTTTCCAAATTCCCCCTTTTTGTTTTATCACATTTTTTCCTTCAAAAAAAATGTAATATATGTATGTTGCTGCAATAGAAACTCTGGTAAATGGCAAGATTATCTACTAGTCAATGCTGAACTCAAATAGAATAAATGTAAATTATTTATGATAGAAAAAGTGTCATCAATGAACTAAAGCAATAATGGTTGATTTGTTAAGTGATATTATTATAGGAAAACAAGGAGTAATTAAAATTTTGAATCAGTCATATTTAACACCTGGGAAAATATCAACTTCTTATTTACTTAATTCTGTTTTGACAGATGAATCTGTATTTGATCTTTATTATGTTTTAATATTTTGAGAAGTAATTTGCATTCACAGAATGAATGAATTCATACTCTCACACATTACAAGCCTCACATGTCATTTAATCTTCACTAATGGAGCACACATGTGCACTCCATCTACAGCTCACTCTAGAGCCCTTGTCAAGTCCCCCATATCACTCATAACCATTTGTAAATTGGCTTCACTCATCCTTTAGATAAGTGCAATATATAGCATGGATTATTAGATGTCTGATTTCTTGTACTCAGAAATTTAAAAGGATGTTTAACATGTTTCTGTGTGTAATTGTGAATTTTTATTCCAATTTCCAAATAGAATTCTATTGTGTGAATATATAATACAATTTTTATTCATTTTATTGTTGATAAGGATCCAGATCATTCTTATTTTAAGACATGACAAATAAAATCATTGTGAAAATTCATTTACTCTTTGTGAATATGTGTATGACATTCTGTTGATTATGACATCCCAGAGATTCTTTTTTTTAGTCTGACTTTGAGCATTTAACTATTAAATAAACACCCTGGTCACTGCTGTGGTTAAGGGACAGATAAACCTTTAACTGAATAAAACTAACATATCTAATTAAGAAGAATATTTTGCAGAAGGTAAATTAAACTATGTACATATTACCAGACAGAAACACAAAAATAACTCATTCCTTTGTTCAAGTATCCACCTTCTCCCACTTCCATAAAATGACTCTTGTGAAATATGTGTTACAATTCCCTTGGTGTTTGTAAACAATTATATATATATATATATATATATATATATATATATATATATATATATTTCTTGCAATCATAAAGTATTTTTATATTCTTTAGAGCATGCTTTTTTAGTAAATAATTTTTATAATATTCATTCATTTCATTAGTTTTTTTGTTTTTTTTTTTCAAAAAAATGGCAAAACCATAAACAAGAGATTAATGGATAGTATATGAGTCAAAATTCAGTCAGAAAAAATAGAGGGATGTAGTGTGGGTGAGAAGGCTTGCTTTGGGGATTTGGCTGGATGTGGTTCCGAGAGCTGACTCGGTTCTCTGAAACTGTCTTTCTTGTATCTGATGGTGGAGATAGAATCAGGCCATGGGAAAGGAAATGGATTTAGAATAAGTGAAGCAACTTCAGCTAGAATTCACACACATGAGATGGGACTCACAAGGGCAGCCTGAGACCAGTGTCAGTTCTTACAGCTCCTTTCTCCAGTACCATGAGTTTCCTGCTGATAGTGGGCCCTTCCCACACCCACCAGAGCAGCCTGAGAAGCTGATGGAGACCCAGGAAGGATAGCCCTTATATCAGTGATAGCCATATGGGTAGACAGATCTAAATGCTGCTTCACCTCCACCATTCTATTATGGTCTTGTAGCAGCTCCTCTTATTTCCATCTAAGCCCAACTTGAAGCATTCAAGAAAGGGCAGTCTAGAAGGTATAATTTTGCCTTGGCATCTAGAAGCATTGCACAGCTTGCAGAAGTGGAAACAAAAATAAAATGATCAGTTGCCAAGCTGCCATTTAAAAGAGAAGGAAGAGATGGTAGAGAGGAGAGAAAGAGGAAGAGGATGAAGAGAGGAAGAGGAAGAAGACAAAGAAGAAGAAGAAAGAGGAGGAGGAGGAAGAGGAGGAGAAAATGAGGAAGAGAAAGAAGAGAAAGAGGAAGAATTCTGACAGCACTAATATTCTGAAGAAATAATCAACCTGTTCCCTTGAACAGGAACCTGGATTTCTTCCTCCCAACTTAGTGAACATAAGTCACCCATCCCTATCCTGTTTCAGATCTTGCTACTTGTAGGCACCAAGTACTGAATAGTGAATGTGTTCTCGGGCTTTTTTTTTCTCTTTAGTTTTGCTTTTAGAAGTAAAACTCATATAGCATATAATTGTTTATTTCAAATAATAATTCAGTGGCTGTTAGAATATTCACATTACTGTGGATTCCACCTCAATTCATTTACAAAACATTATTTGCTTCATCATTAGAGAAAGAGAGAGTATCGTTTCAGTTAAACAAATGAAACATATCTGACTCCACTTTCCAGTCCATAATGATGAACAGTCTTTATTTCTATCGATTTGCCCATTTCCATATAAAAGAAACCACATAACATGGCCTTTTTTGTTTCTGGCTCCTTTAAATTAACAGAATTAGAGTTCATCCACATTGTAATAGAGGGAATATTTCTTTCCTCACTGAGGCTGAGAGCAGTCTCTGTCATTTATATACTGCAGTTGGTTGTACCTACTAATGGGCACATGGTTGTTTCCATTTTCACTGTATGGTACAGTTGTTTACTGTTTGCTGCATTTGACCATCATTTCTCTCCAGTAAAACCAGTAGTACTTAAGTCATTAGGCATAAAGCTACTCAAAATACTACAAAATTCAGTTGTCTTCATGTCCTAGATTAGCTTTGATCTAAAGAGACTGAGTTCTTCCTGGTGATAATTCAAGAGGAAGCCACAGTTGCAACTTCTAGGAAGTGCTCTGACATGAGGGAATCCTCACTCCACTTCAATCGTACCCTTATTGCTTCTTCTAGATTATGACTGGGGAACTTCTTTTATCTAACTCTTTCTGCTTGTGGCCTAAACATCTTGTGCACATATTTCTGAGGTAACCTCACCCTGAGCCTAGAGACTTAAATGTAGACTATCTTTTGGGCTCTGATTCTAGTACTTGTCAAATCACCTGGGTTTAGTAAATCTCATTTTTCTTGAGTTATTAATGACTATGTGGGATCAGCTAGAATTTACAAACATGTTCACGTCAATTAGATGTTCAGGCTCTTTTTCTCGTCAGTCTGATTATTCTGTCAGAGGCAAGTCTTCTAGAACAGAAGTCATCATTATCAGTAACATACTGACACTTCATTCTTTAACTTTTGAAAGTTAATTCATCAGTGATTTCTACAATCTATTTTGTTTCTATTCATATAATAAATGTTACAAAGTTTAAAGCTATGAAAGTAAAAATGTTTGCAGGTAATCCATTATACTAACCAATATTTAATAAAGCTCTCCTGAAACAAATGATGTGAGTGATTTAGGAGCTATGTCCTCTTGTCTATAAAGTCTGTTGTCTCAGGTGCTTCTTTTCAGATTAAAATCATGTAGCTAACAGATCATTAGACTGTGTCCTCGTGATCCCTCAGAAATAAGACTCACTCCCTGGTCTAGACTTCCGAGACCTGTATCTGAAAATACTCTGCTCATTCAGATGTGAACCAGTTGTTTAATGCAAAAGTCTAGAGAGGAAACCCAGAGACATAAGCAGTTAACATCATTCAGTTGAAAGAGGACTGCCTGGGAAATGTCTCACGAGGGTGTGATCCTCAAAATTAGATGAAATGTGACAGATCAAGGTAAGGAGGAAATACTACCATCAGGGGAGAGCAATATTGCTGTTTTTGAATGGCCAGTGTTTGAGTGTCAATCAGTATTGATTGTAAGTGAAGTCATGGAAACATTGATGCTAGTCAGAGATGTTGGCTTTGGGTACCAAAGATCTTTGATATAAGACTGGAAGAAGATACATGGTAGCTATGTCTGAAAATATTCACCACATCTCAAAAAGTCCCTAAGGTGACTTAGATAAAGTTTTTTTTTTCCATTCATCAGATGAAATTAGTAACTCCACTTCGCTGAAGTAATTTTTTTTAATTGAGTCCTCCCTCACCACTGCTCAGAGCCTTCCCTCTCAGTCTTTGTATTATCTCTCCCTAGTTCCTTTGTATTACTTGAACTCGTATTTTTAGGCCATTAAATACTTTGTCTTCCTGATGCTTCACATTTCTAGATGTTCCTGGGGAAATGCATTTTCATGAGGTGCTTTTGAAAGGGGAGATGGTTAAAAATCACCTGACGCAAACCTCTTCCCTATTGTTCGTACTTCAATTCTCAGAATATAAATCCATTTTGTAATTACTCCCACACTCTCAGCTCAGAAGCTTTGCCGGACATACCATTCCATATGTTTATGATTCTCTGAATGAAAAAGTGTTCCCTGACAACCATGTCAATTTTTCCCTTTAATTTCCATTTATGCCTTATTGTCTTATAATGTTCGACTGAAAATATATGTTGCAATATTGTGTGACATTATCAGTATTACTTAAGATTTTATACAGCCATATATCAGCCAAACATCAGATAAATCTCCCCATTCTCCTTCCTGTGCGTCTTCTTTGCTGGAAGAGTACAGGTAATAGATTCAATTTCTCCTCTGTGACAAGTTGACTTTAAGCATTTCTTACAAACTGGAGAGAAGAATCAATTTGCATTTGGTGTTGAATTATTCCTAAAATGTGAATTGAGGATAAAATTTGGCTTAAGGTTTGTGCAATTAAACGGATAGTGCCTGCTGCCATGCTTCTCGCTTCAACTTATTTCAGGGTTGATTTTTAAAGAATAGTGCAAAGCCAAGACACAAGACTAATTTGAAGGTCTTGCTAATAAATAATGTGGTTAAAGGAATGGGGGGTGTTCTGATGATTTGTAATCCTGCAATAATGGCTTCTAAATAGTTAAGATTAGTCTGAGAGATGAGATCCTTTCCCCCTCTATGCCATATGCCAGCAAGGGACAAAAATCAATCTTGCAAGGGCTCTGATTACTTCTGCAGCAAGTTTCTTGTCAGCAAATTCAAAATGTGCAGGGCCATGAATCTTCCACAAGGTAGAGGTGCTGCCCATCAGCTGGAAATCTTTTTCTTCCAACTTCTGGTAGAATATCTGCTTGTGATAAATTAAGAGAAGACCAGGAAATAGAAGATCATTTGGTGCTACAATTTTAATCCTGTATTATCAGGACAAAGAGAAAGTGATAATAGTTCTCATGACTCGGAAATGAAAAATGTACCCTTGGAAGGGGCAAGCTCCAAAGTTAAGGAACAAATGTAATTATGATGTTTGTTATCTTAAAACACCATACTGTTTAGCACATGATCAAGGGAGAATTCATACTAAGAATTGGAACCTGAATTAATAAATACTAACGTTGAAGGCAAGATGTCTACATTGGATTTATGTTGGCAGCAATATGGGGAAAGGAATTGAAGCTTGATTGTCATAAAGACAGGAATGTAAACTCTACAAGAAAAAAGGCAGAAAGATGATCCCTGAGTCTGCTCACATTGTAATCCCGCAAACTGGAAATATATTATTTTACATAGCAAATGTAATGGTTTTATAATTAAGCTGTATAATTTTATTTCATATTGCCCTGGATTACAAGGTGATAACTATATTATCATAAGGTCTTCAAGACAGAAAAGGAGACAGAGAGCTCAGAGTAATGTCAGCAAAATTCAACTCACCTTTGCAGGGTTTGGGGATAGAGTAAGGGGCACAGGTGCAGAAAAGCATCATTTACAACCTAAAAATAATAATAATAATAATAATAATAATAATAATAAAAGACAAGAAAGCACATGTGACCAGCAGCTACAGGAGGATAATTTGGCACTGCTTGCAACTGGATTTCTGCCCAGTGAGGTCTGTATGAGATGCCAGGTCTACAAAACAATTAGATGTTGCCTCGGTCTTGTTTCAAACCCTTAAAAAGAATTTGATAGAACAGCAATAGATACAGTATAAAAAGATGAAATAACAGGGACAATTTTCAAGTGTGTAGTGCAAGGTGCTCTAGGAATAGTCTTTTATCTGTCTCTGGTTGCTTTTTATTTCTCTCAAATACATTAAAACCATACACACATTTGGATTCAGAAATTGTACTTACAGGAATTTGATAAAATAATTAAGGGTGAGTAAAATTGTTATCAGTGAAGGTACTGGTGAGTCTAAAAATGGAAGTAGCTTAAGAGTTCAATGAATCTATTAGAACAAACTTAACATAACCTCAAGCAATACGTGATCACAACAGGGAAGATGTACTTATAAACTCTCAGTGGCTGTGACAGCATCAGTGAGACATGTCCAAACTCAAGACAGACATAATACCACCATGGAGGCGGGGCTAGAAACAAAATCGTACCTCCAACAAACAAGCTATTGGCAATTGATGGTTGAAGAGAAAGAATCAGTTTCAAGCGTGTGACACCTGGCAGGTCAGCCATGCTCCAAAGAATGTTGCCATACCCAAAAGTATTTGGGTAGTATAAACTGGGCCAGGAAGATATGGGGGAAAGGAATATGATCAAAATACTTTGTATGATATTTTCAAAGAATTAAGAAAATTTTTAATTTAAAAAAAATGATGCAGTTGTTAAAAAGTAGTTAAAATAAAATTACTGAAATTAGAAAAGTAATACCAATGTGTTGATTTAATGCCAGGTAAGAATATTAACATAATTTGGTCATACTAGTGCATGATCATGGGACCACTGATATATGATACGGGTTGCCTGTAGACATAACACACCAATACTTTTATCAGTTTTCATATGCATTAGCAAATACATATATTAATAGTGAGTATGTGTCCAGGAGTGTGCTTTTCATACTCCTTAGGTTAAGAAAAATGTAACAAGACATATTTATACATATGATTTTTTCTGTCTCTATGTGCATGTGTATATATAGAATTAAGTTTCTAATCAACTGCTGATAGAGACATAAAATGTACAGTTTCCTGTAGTTTAAGCTCTCCTGTGAAATTCAAATCTGAAAAGAAAAGGCATTGTCTCATCTAAAAATTAATAATAATAACAATAATAATATTAGCATTTATTCAGGAGACATTTCCACACTGGGGCACATGTATGAGGGGTTTGAAAACAACTTATGGAAGTCAATCCTCTCCTTCCACCACATCGATCCTAAGGATCAACTCAGGCCTTCTGGCTCGGCTGCCAGTGCTGTTATCTGCTGAACTATCCCTCCAGGCCACAAATGAAACAAAAATCAGTATTGTTAAGATTGTGAATCTCATAGGTTTCTTTTCATGCCTATATTACATAAGCTCAATGGCAATCAGGAAGCAGGTTCTTCAAAAGCCTGTAGCTAGTATGGATGTAAAGGGTTAAGATCTCTCTGACTTTATATATTCTTTGAACCGGTAATGCCATTTCTAGGAATTCAAAGAAATAATAGGCAGAATCTCTCATGAGTAAAAATCTTCATTGGAGGCTTAGTTATGGAGAGGGAAAATTGGGAAAGCCTTCATGACCAATAAGAGGGAAATTGGGCAGTAATTTAAAATAATGTTTTCAAAGAATATTTAATTATATGGGAAAATGTGTTCAATATGCTGCTAAGTGAATAAGAGCAGCTGAAAATTGAATATGCAATGTGATTCCACTTTTGTCAATAAAAAAGAAAAACATTAAATGTAAAATGCAGTTATCTTAGAGAAGTAGAACTAGTTTTGAGGGTTTTTTGTTTTTATTATTTTAACTGGATATCTATTTAGGCAAGTACAGTAGAGCTTTCTGTTTGGGTTTTTTGTTTTGTTGTTTTGTTTTGTTTTTTACCATATACAAATATTATTTTTCCAATTAAGGAAATATTGTTTGTTGGTCACAGTGCACCATGACCTCTGGAAGATAGTCTAATTCTGATGCAGTTGGAGTGCTGATAGAATTGAGGTGTTTCTGCCGTAGGTAACAAGAAAGCTTATCATCCCCTGTCATTTTGTAATCAACTATCTATCAACTCTTAACTCTAATGTTATCACAGAGCGTTGGAGCAGGTAGAGAACTACAGTCAGCCTCTAGGAAGGCTTCCCCTACAGACACAGTCAGGGTGTCAAGCAGATCCCTGAGGACATCACTATCAGTGCTGATGGGTAATATTTCCTTTATAGTAATTCCAGGGATAGTTGTCCAGGATAGGATTTGTTCCAAAAGACATCCCAGCACATCAGAGAACACCCCCAGCTTTCCAACAGGTTCCAGATTTCTTTCTAATAATAACCAGCTCTCGCCTAGTGAAGAAGCCTTGTTACACTGATCTACCCTCTACTCTTCTCTACAGCCCCATAGTCCATTGTCTGTTTGATGACATGACATCAGGGTGCAGACTAACACAGCATCAGGCTGATGAAAGCAGTCTCAGATTAAGTGTCAAGGGTGGGTTGACACTATAGCTCTGGAATAGAAGACTTGCCTCATATGTGCAAGATCCTGAGTTCATTCCATGGCCCTGAAGAAATAAAGATCCTGGAGAAAACCTTTTTTCCATGATGTGAATACATAAATAGCTGGCCCCTCATTCATCTCCTTTGTCCATCTACTCCTGACATTTAGTATAAACTTTTACACACAGCATTTAGCTAGTATTCTGATTCACTGAATGTTAACACTGTTGGCTCATTTTGTCACAATTGTGGTTGTATATATGTATAAAGCCACTGTGTCTTCCTCTTTTGCAGGGTGGTCAGTCACTAAGCCTCAAATTAAAGAAAAGAAAATAATTCCATCTCATTCTACTGAAAACTATGAAGTCTCTATCCAAGAGAGCAAAGCTGCATTAACTTTTCCAGTTAAGGCCGTTGCTATCACTCGGCACTCTGGAAAGATAATCAACTCAATAGTACCCAAGTGGCCTGGCAATTCATTAAGTGAGCAATTTAGTCTTTTCTCTCACTACTGAGATCAAACTGTTCACCATTCAACTTCACCACAGTCCTCAGAGATAACAAGGTGGGAAATATTCTTGTCATAGAGATGGGGAAACTATGGTTTAGTATTGAATCAAATTAACAGAAGGAGGTATGGGGAAGAAAAAGATTTTTCTGACACTCACCCAATTCCCTGCAAATGCATTGTTCTTGCTTTAGATTCAGACCAAGTTATTCAAGTCATAGCCCTCTCTTTTGTCCAAATATGTACAGAATGCAGCTAGTCTAAGGGCTTGGAGATAGCCCTATCCTGCAGGAAAGTGAAAGCACAGGTGGACACTGGGAGATGTGGGTAAGAAGAAATGAATTCAGCCAATAAAGTTACAAATGAGAAAGAGTCTCGTGTGGCAATGAGGGCCAGAAAGATTTAAAAAGCTTTGTTCCTCAGTGACAGTTAGTAAAGGCAAATACTCTAAGTCCATGTTTATGATAAAACCCAGCACATTTTTGAGATATTTATCCATGTGTCCTGCAGTTCACATTAAGGAAAGATGATTTCCATACCAACCTTCCTTCATCCCCAGTCAGATTGGTCTCATAAAGCCATACACCTGTCACTCAAGAGTCTGAAGAAATTGCAGGTGCCACAGGTTCAAGACAGCGATAGCATTCTTGGACTCTGCCATCTCATGAAGCCCCTGGAAGCCTTTATGCACACAGCAGCTATAAGCACAGAATACACACAAGCTTCCTAGAATACCTGAACTCCTTTGATTATCATCAAACACTCCTGCATGGTACGTGGTGGTATTACAACCTAGAAGATGAAAAACACTGAGATGCAAGGAACCTGACAGTGTGCTCCAAGCACACATGAGAAAATCATGGAGGCCTGTGAAGTCTCTGTAGCTTCCCATGGATTGTCCATTAGTGTTTCAATCTACTGTGTGGACTTCTCTTGTGAAAGAATAAATCTGGGATTTATTCTTCACAACATAAGGAAGCTGAGTGCAACAATCCCACAGTGGTGGTGCTGATATACAAACCATAGTCCTCCAGGAATAACCCAATACACATGTTCATGAAAACATTTCCAAAATGAGTCTTATATCAAAACACAAAAACCACTGTCTACCAAAAGCCCACATGAGGAAATTTGAGTTTTTGACACCTCCATGGGACCAGAAAACTGTTCCCAGCCATGAAGTCACAGTGCAATATCTTTACTAAATGCACTCTGTGTTGAGTTCAGAAATTTCTTACAGAAAATTCAAATTAAGGGTTCCAGAAATACCTCTTCTTTGTCCATATATTGAAAGAAACTTGGCCCCTGGTGTTAAACAAACAAAAAAGAGACAAAATCCAAAAACTTATTTACTCTTAGATTTTCACTGATATACCAATAGCATTAACTAAAAGAGAGTAAGTCTTAGCACCTGCCTGATTTACTTTCCATCTCCAGGATAATAAAGCATAAACTACCCTAACATCCAGTAAAAAAAAAATTGCTTTCAGAGATATGTGGAAAAGTCTTAGTAATTGTCCTATTTAAGTCTTTTATTTGCTGGTTATCTTCAATAATTTTAATTTTCTCTGTATTTATACATTTCAACAACAAGACAGTTAGGAATTTGTGAAAAAATTAGACAAACCAGAATTAGAATTAAAAAATTAGAATAAACTAGAATAAATATGCTTCCAATACCAATAAATATAGGCCAAAGCTTATTGTTCACTGTGTCATATGCAGCAACATTTCCTCTGCTCACAGTGACTTACAGAAGTGGAGAATAATATCTCCATCCCACAGATGAGAAACTGAGGCATAGAATTGTAGACCCATTTCTCTATGTTCAAACACACTCTGGAAATTTAAAACACAGCATTGCAAAATACAGACTCATTCTAAAGTTTATATTATTAAATATTGTGTCATTTTATTATATAGTGAACACATTTAAAGTGATGTATCAATCTAAACCATTAAAAATATAGAAAAAAATATGAACAGGAAAAGCTACCTGTAGCATAATCATTGCTCACTAGGTAAGAACACTTTCTGCTCTTGCAGAAAACCCAGGTTCAGTTCCCAGCATCCACATGCCTTCCCAAAAATGTATTCCAGAAGAGTGCATGCTCTCTTCTGGCCTACATTGGCCATCATACACATATACAATATGGTGTACATACATACATACATACATACATACATACATACATACAAGCAAAACATTTCCACACATAAAATGAAAATAAATATTTTCAAAAATATCATGATACCAAAAATCCTTAGAAAATACTCTCATGCAAACCTATAAATGTTAGAGAGACAGACCAGATTACAAGGAACTTTAGGGTCAGAATTTCAAGCTCTAGCAGATAGCTGTATCCAAATGAATGCAGTTGCTGAGTTTGGTCTATAGCTGAGAAGCAAGAGTAAATAGCATTGGTAGTCCTGGGAAGACTTATTGTTACAGAAAGCTAACAACAATAAGCTTTAGACTTGGTAGAAAAGGACCACAAATTTAGTCTTGTTACTTCAGGAATATAACTGGAAGAAAAAATATAAATTCAGTCAACCCTTCAATCTTCAGAGCACATAAGATGAAATGAGTCAACTTCAAGATGTTCTAAGTAGCTTGGACAGAACCAAAGAGACATGGGTAGAGCATGCACAGTGAGGTACAGTACAATATAAAAATATCTATATCACATACATAGTGGTGTGTTCAATAATGTTCTCACTCTGTGAAGTAAGTTAACATTGAAATTCATCACACACACACACACACACACACACACACACACACACACACACAGGGACAGGGTGAGAAGGCATGGCCTAAAGCTCCCTAGTCTATATTCGGTAAGCACCTTTGTACGTCCAAGCCCATCTTGTAAAAGAAAGACTTTCTTTTGTGCAAGTCTTGTTCCTTTGTCCTGATGCTCTGTATTTGAATTACACATGTTTGAGTCTAAGAAACAAACAGAGACATCCCCCTGCACACTTATGGTTATGACTCTTCGATATTTATTGGCTGTGATCTAAATAGAAATTATTCAGTTGCTGTGTCACTAGACAATAAAATTCTATTTCAGGGGGAAGTGGTCAATATCTCTTACTAACTTTTGTTGATATGTATCTTAATACCTAGTACACAGATAGGACAAGTGACCTCTCAAATGCTAAAAATGAATTGATTTGTGCTCTATCATATTTTTTCAAGATGGCTGTGCTTAAAAAAGAAGGATGAGAGGAATAACATAGTTACTCAAATAGAAACTCAGAAAAGAAATAATTGTATACATCTGTTTAAATCACATATAATTTTAAACATGAGACATGATTCTGTATATTTAAGATTCACTTGCTAGTATAACCTATGTTTTTGTCTGTAATTCCATGGATTTAAAAGACTGTCTGCAGTACTAGCTATGACTGTAGTGTTAACAGTGAAATTAGGCATTCAACCTTCTCTAGCAGAAGACCATGCGAAAGGTCACTGGAGTACTCGTAGTCAGTGCATTTACAGAGATGCAAAGAGATGAGTAAAGCTTTTCTCATCAGCCTCAACAGGCACCTGACCATCATCCAAGGTTGATGTTGCAGTCATGAGCACACAACAACTGTGATTATCTTCACAAGACCTGGAAAAGGTCAGGTCCTTCACAATGGGAGCATGGATGTGGAAGTGGTCCTGAAGCCTCGTCTACCATAGACTATTGGCAGGTAGTGCTGGTGGGAGGAAAGGTAGTCATTTTGTTCTGGATCATAGTCACTGGTAAGTTACTCAGGCTCCAGTAAATGTCTGCCCCTAGCCATGCCCTATATACTCAGAGAAAGAGAATCCATGGGGGAGGACTAGGGGAGATGACTGTGATCACAGTACATCCCTTTCATCTATGAAATGAACAAACTTTTAAATAATAATAGTAATAATGATGATGATGATGATAATGGTAATGATAATACTAATAATACCAATAATAATAACAGATTCTTTTAGAAAAAAGCCTAAGGCTGACAGACAACAGTGCACAGGAGGACATGGATCACATAGGCTACTCAAAGTTGACAACTCTTCTTTTTTAGCCCTATCTACATTATTCTATAATTATAATTTAAACCAAAAATTATAAGTACACTACATGCAGATAGAAAGGGGTTCTTGAGAGATAGAGATGTTTTATTGGTTAAGAACACTGGATGTACTTCCTGATGCCAGTATCCACATGGCATCTCATAACCATCTACACTCCAGTGCTAAGGGATCTAGTGCCCTTTTCTGGCCACTGGTAAACAGACACACTTGCAGGCAAAACCCCTATACACGAAAAGTAAAACAACCTTTTACAAAAAGAGAAAAGGATTCTTAATGCTTTTCAGTTGCTGTTTATGTTCCAGTAGTAGATGCTCAGCCTTCACTTGGTGGTGCTTTTAAGAGGCATCGCATCATAAAGTTGCAAAGGATCCACTGAGGAGTTCATAGACACATGGGCTTCTCAGAAGTGGGAGTTTGAAGAAGCAGACTTCTCTCTCTCTCTCTCTCTCTCTCTCTCTCTCTCTCTCTCTCTCTCTCTCTCTCTCTCTCTGCTTTTTGACTATTACGCAGTTAAGTTTTGGCCCACTATGCTTTTCCTGTCCTAACGTGCTGCTTCAACAGCAGCACAGCAATGGAGTCACACACACATGGGATCATGAGCTCACATAAATTTCTCCTCTGTTTCTCTTAGTGTCTGTGACAGTGCTCCTACATTGCCCATTTCTTGTAGTCCATATTGACAAACTGTCTCTTCTTCAACTTACCCCCAGCTTGAGCTCATCCCATTACATTTTCTGCCTCTCCCTTCTCATTGACTAAGCATCTGGTGTTACCTCCTTACCTACCCACAGGTAACACCTGTCTGATAATGGAACCTTCCAGGCTCATAACCCTTTCATGCCATGCTTTAGGACTCCTGCATCCCACAGCATGTCCTCTCAGTGCCTGGACTCTCTTCAGTTTCTTCAACATGTCAAAGACCTCATGGGTTACCACTAACAGCACCGCCTGCAGTTTTTCTCTTCAGCTTTCTAGCTAGCAATCACCTTTCTTCATTGTCTATCCTTCCAGCTCACATATGCTAGTGAGATAAACAGTTCACCACTGAGAATTAGCCCTACCACTCGCTCACTCTGCAGTCTTGCCACCGGACATCTCAGCTCCTCCCTCATGCAGCCAGGATTACATGGTTATGCTCACCCCTCCTAGTATTACTGCAGTGCCTAACTCCCCTTCCTTTGCATTCAGATGGCAATATGTCAGCCATGACTACATTGATTTCCTCAGTGTCTGCAAAAAATCCATTAAGTGTTGTTGAATAAGACAGCATTGCCACAATTAACAGGCTCTGTTCATTTATGTCTACAAATCTTAACACAGTAATAAAATATGTATATGTGTATATGTATGTGTAAGTGCAAATGTGTGTGTGAGTGTGTGTGTGTGTGTGTGTGTGTGTGTGTGTGTGTGTGAGACATCTGTGAAGGTTACATTTTATGTGTCAACATAACAGGGCTAAGAAGTTCCAAGACAGTTGATTAAAAAATTTTCTGAATTTGGGTAAATATTGTAGGCATTTCTATACTAGATTAACAGTTCAGTTGGTAGACTCAGTAAAGCTTTTCTCAATGTGGATGGACCTCATTCAATCCACTGGAGGCCTAAATAAAACAATGGGCTCCGTGCAGGGAAAACTGTTTTTTTCTGCAAGCTGGAACCACAGTCCTCACCTGCCTGAACTGATAATTCTAGTTCTCCTGGTCTCCAGTTTTGCAGCTATTGGTAATGGAACCTCCCAGGTGCATAAACCAATAACTTGACTATATACTTTGTGTGTGTGTGTGTGTGTGTGTGTGTGTGTGTGTGTGTCCCTGGATATCATCATTCATTGGTTTCCATAAGAAACTGATCTCCAAACCCTCCACGGATGCCAAATCTTCAGATTTTTTATATTATATAAGATAGCATCAAGTTAACACATGAACTGTGCCTTTACTCCTGTGTATTCAATATTATCCCTGAAGTATTTAATACATCAATTTAAAATGTCAAATCTAATACAGTATAGGTTCTTTGTAAATAACTGCTATATTGTATTGTTTGGGGAACAATGACAAAAATAGTATGCATGTATTCCATATGGAGGCAATTCTTCTTAAATATTTTCCATCTGCAGTTGAATGAATCCATAGATTCAGAACCCACAGATAGCGGCTGCTTTTGTATGTAATGAGGCTTATTGTTTCTCTGGGGGATACAGATCAGTTCAACTCAACTCTACTCAGACTCTCAATTAATGTTTCTTTTCTTTCATTTTTAGTTTATTTACTTATTGTTGATATATTCTTCAAACAAATGTGGATGCTATAGAAGCACAGTTCGTTTCTATGACTAACTCCCATGTCCTACCTACATGTACTGTCTTTCTTGGAAAAAAAATGCAAGCCATGTGACCACTTTCCTTATGACCATGTCTTATGTTTCTGTTCTGACTCCAATCCCCTTTTACTTCCTAAAATGTCTGTTCTACAGACACCACTTTCTTCAGTTGTTGCCTCATTTGTTCCTATTATTTACTTTGAGGTTTAAGTATACATAAACATTTATTTTAAAAGGAACAGAACTGGGGCTAGAGAGAGAGTTCAGTGATAACAAGCACTGGTTTCTCTTCCAGACAACCTGGGTTCAGTTCCCAGCATCTATATTGCAGCCTACAAACATCTGTCACTCTAGGATCTGAGAATCTGATGCCCTCTGCTGGCCTTCTCAGGCATGGCATGCATGTGGTGCATAGACACATTCAGGGAAAACACACATCAAAAAACAAAAACAAAACTTCTTAGAAGAAGGAATTCTCGTTCATTTTTCCAACTTTTGCCTAATTTTTCTGTCTCCCCTTGAAACCGAGTAGATATTCTTAAATTGTCTATACTCACTGTCTTTAACACCTAACTTTTCAATCTACCTCAGTTCACAGACTCCTTCCTCTCCCTGCATGGAGCAGCTGTCTTCAGTGAGTAACAACATGCTTTAGTTGCTGTCGTCTCAAGGGTCCTGCAGCACCACACCTAGAACAAGATGGTTTACTATACTTGGCCAGTATCTTCTGCTGGGTTTCCCCAGTTGTCAGAGTGGTTTGAGTTTGCCTAGTGATAGAGTTCACCAAGGTTGTACTTTCAACCTTTCAGGGAGGAACTCTGAGTTTCCAGAACTGTCTATCCACTGATATCTCTCGGGTTCTACTTCTTGTGACTAGGTGCCCTTGAGCCCTGGACTCCTCAGTCTAAATGCCTACTAAGTACTGTATTTCACTATAGTGCAGACATCTCATTCTGAATATAAATTTAATACAAGTGTAACAAAACCACTGGGTTCCTCAAAGGCTATGTTTCCTACTCTTACCTATGCCTTTCCTACCTCAAAAACAGCATATTTGGCTAATCAGTGATTCAGGCTCACAAACCAAGAAGCCATCTTTAAATTGTTTCTTCCCCTTGCCTCCCTTGTATCTGACTTCTTGCTGGGTTTTTTTTTTTCCTTCCATTTTTAAAAAGTTAGTGTTGTTAATTTGCATTTTGCAGATGCACACTCACAGTGACAATCAAAAGACTTCTTTCAGGGGGTCTGTTCTCTCCTCCTACCAAGCGGGAACCAAACTGAGGTCCTCAGGCTCTGCAGCAAGTACCTTTGTCCAACGAGGCATCCCAGCAGTTCAGTAATGTTCAGTAATGGGGTGGGTTTTTTTTTTTTTTTTTGGTCCTATTCCCAAAATACATATCAGATTTGACCAATTCTCAGCATAACTGAGCAATGGCAATTTGCAGGGACTGCTAGAGTATCTTGTTATTGTGAACCTCTGTCTCTCTCTTAACTCTTTAGAGTCCAGGCTCCATAAGGCAGAGGTATTCAGAGCATGATGCATGTCACTCAACCACCACACACACAAACACACTCACACACACACACAGCCTATTGATATCTGCTAGCTTCTGTTCAAACCATCCCCATGGCTTCCAGTTGTTCAATAGAACCATAACCTCACTGTGTCCTGCAAGACTCCATCTGTTCCTGTCTTCCTCGTAGGTGTCACCTCTCCCCAGCGTTTCCTCTGGTTGAAGAGATACTTCAGTATCTTTACGTTTTCTTTGAAAACCCTGGAATCAGACTCACGTCAGTTCTAATGTTCTTGTGTTTATGACTTCCTCTTCCTAGATTTCTTCTTCTGAATTCTTACAAAGCTATATTCTGAACATTAATAGCTATCATTTTCTAATACATACATACATACATACATACAAATATGCACACATGCACTCACCAGTCACCCTCTGTTATATTAGCCTATTTTAACTCTCTCATAGATTTATGAGGAATTATCTTGATTAGTTTATTTTTTCTCCCTGATGAGAAAGTAAGTTTCATGAATCCAGAGTGTCTCATTCAGGTACTGCTCAATTGCCAGATCGGTGTCTAGTATTTAGACTCCAGATGTCGTAAAATCAAATGAGTTTGACTGTTTGTAGTGCCCCATGTCGTTCATTCTGATAAGGTGGCAGAGTTAAAAACAAAAATAAAACAAAACAATAACTAGGGTGACATCACATAGTTAACAAAGGAAAACTGGGAAGTGTATAGATGGAGAGGAGGAAGGGTGGTTGTGGTCTTCAGAGATGAATAGTCTTGATTGAATGTGGTTGTTACCAAAATATTTACTCATCCTTGAGAGATATTGTTGTGAAAGATATGGCATTTTCTTGGGCCAACTATCTAAGCCACCGGAGCTCTACTTAGCTCTGCCGCTATATTCCCCAGCCAGAGGCCACGTGTGTGACGCAGCTAGAAACGGCCAACCAGAAACACAGCCCTGCCACCCACAAGATGTCAGCATGGGAGATGGCTCTTTATCATCAGTGGGTGAACTGATAAAGAAAACATCGTATATACATTCGGTAGTGTATTACTTACCATGAAGAGCAAAGTCATGCCATTCACATGACATGGATGAAACTGAAGATTATAGTGTTGAACAAAATATGTTATATATAGAAAACAAATATCATGTGTTTACTCTCATGTGTAGACCCTACACTTAACATAAAATATGAACATAGAAGGGAACTATTGTGGAAGAGAGGGGTCCTTTGAGTATGTCACAATGAAGCCCATTGTTTTGTACAGTTATGTATGATAATAAAAATCATTTGAAATGTGTGTTCTTAAAAATGGGGAAAATGCTACATGTAATATGTTATTGAAGAAAAAAAATACTCCAGACATAGTTAGTAAAAGATGTTTTGTAAAGTGGCCAGTTTGAAACCCTAATGCTAAGATCTACATGTAAGACATACGATCTCTTAAAGTTACAGTCCAGTTTACTAACCACAGATTATAACAAATTCCCAGCTTTCTCCCTTTCAGACATACATGGAGATTTCCTGGGAGTCCCCCTAAAAGGTGAAAGCTACCTTGACTTTAGTATTTGAACTGTGTAGAAGTAATGAATTAATTTACTAATAATCAGGTAATTGAACAGGAGTTACTGAAGAAAATGTAAAGTAGAAATAACCAGAAGGGCAATTTTGAAGAGCCATCTCTCAGTTTTGTAAACTAACTCTCATCTAATGGCCCTTTTAAATGTAATTTACAGTTTCATCATTACCCTTTTCATATTAGTAATTATTTTTAAAATACCAAAGAACCATCTTTTTTTTTCAAGGTCTTTCCCCAAGACTGATTTACAGGCTAGCTCACGTTGGACTCTATCTTTCTCGGGTTTGACATTTCAAAATATTTATTGCTCTTTTACATTAATGCCTTTGTCGTGAATCTGAAGGTGACCGTTATTTCTTCCATCACGTTGTAATTAAATGGATCAACTATTGCCACATTATTTCCACTGTTCGTCTACACAGCACATTAAAACCTCCAATGAGAAAGTGAGACAGAGCCCTGTGTGAACGACAACAAACAAATGTTTCTGAAAATATAGAGTCCTCTTGACGCATCGCTAAAGAAGCTGTTCCAAGCGGAAGCACAAAATCTTTAATATTTTATTGATCAGATCTAAACCTTCTGCCCAAAGTGGCAATTAAATTTCAATTAAACTGACTGAAAGCATCATATTAAATTTCAGCACTTTACGAGCTATCAGATAATGCTGCAGGACAAATCTTTAGTATGATCACACTCTTTTCAAATTATATTATCCTGTTCATTCACAATAAAAGTGACAGTTTTAGGTATACTTTCAATATTTCTTGAATATAAACCCTCTAATGAACACATTTTATTGCCTTTAAATCAATTATTATTGGATATTTTAATAAAGTGAATTGAGCACTTTGTTTTACACACTGCTTAGAAGTTATTATATTTTGCAGTCAGCGTGGCAAAAGAAGTGGATTAGAGAGAAAGGAACAGCGGAATAGCTGATATAGAAGAGGCACAGCCCCAGCCATTTTTAGGAAAGGCTTCCTGTTTTGCTCTGTCATTTAAATGATGCATGCTAATTAGCGTTTCGTTAATGCTTTTTTCCCCCTTTTGAAATTTAGGTTCAAATTCACAAGTGACCTTGTGGTAAAGCAGAAATCACCAAACCACAGCTTGGAAAAATATCATGCATTCTTGCATATTTTATTATAGAAACTGGAACACTTAGGTTTTTATTTATATATCTCCTTTGCCTTATGACTGTGTTTTATTATGTTATATTTTAATGTTTCAGAACAAAGTAGTGTTTAACATTGGCCATATCTGTGACCATATGAAAGATGTAGGTGGCATTTGGATGCAACTGATCTTCACTTTGGCCTTTGCTGTGATGAGTACAGACTCCAGGCTTTAGCATACAGCTAGGTATTCTGAACTGATTGCCAAGATGGACACAAGGAGGCTCCATCTGTGTGTGGTCCAGATTGATCATCACATCCTTGAGTCATCATGCTGCATTTGCCTCATACAAGCCTAAGGGACTGGCCCCATTGCATACACAGGTGCCCACTAACTCACAAGCCAGACAAATGGTGCAGAAACAGACTCAGAGAGAGCTCTAAGTAAGAGTCTGCCTTCCACTTTAGGAGAACCTAGGCACACATAAAATTCTGACCTGCTGTGTGACTTCAAGAAGCCTTCACTGCTGAAGTTGAAAGAATAGTGTAATAACCCCAGTATAATTCATTGGAGTGTGTTAAATTAAAATTTAGATGAAAATCATAGCTTCTTATTGAAATGATTCAATTAGATTATGGTCCCTGAATTTGAGTAATTGAGTCTCAGAGCTGCGGGGACTTTAACGAGTCATTAAAACCATTCCTGGGAGGCAGTGGATTAGGATACCAACAGCAGTGCCATGCGTGGTCATGGCACTGATCCATAAAGAATGGGAGCGACATGTCCGTATACACTGGCTAGTGTCTGGCTTCCACAAAGAACTCATGTAGCTAGTAAACAACAAATGGCTCACTCCCTGTGAAATAGCACATTTAAGACCCAATTCACGAATGCTACATCCTCGTGCTTCTTCCTACGGAACTTTCCCTACTCATCTGAAACTAGGCAGAGTCAACTACACATTGTGTACTTGAATATTACAAACCTGCTTCTCAACAAAAATGTGTGGTTTACAAATTAAAAGGTAATATATGCAATGTAAAAAACAGGATGTACTATTACCTATGATCGTTACTATCATCATCATCATCATCATTTCAGAATTTGATTGTTCTTTAGGCAGTAGGGGTTAACAAATAGATTGTGGTCCCTGGGTGGGTTTTCTTAAGACAAAAGCAACCTCTATTACATTCACATTGAGAAAGAATCAAAAAAAAAAAAAAAATGTCAAGTAAGAGTCCTTTTGTATGAGCCTTCACAGACTAATACAGGATCCAGGCCATAGGAAACACATTCTCAACCAAAGTTAAAATAATTCTCACTGGGCATGGTGGCCCACACTTCTAATCCCAGCAATCAAAGAGGCATAGTTCTATGAGTTCAAGGCCAACGTAGTTGCAGAGCTGCTAGAGATACAAAGTGAGAACCTGTCATCAGTAATAATAATAATAATCATAATAGTTCTCACCATTGAAAAACTTCCATATACATAATCGAAGCCTTAATTACAGCTTCAGTCTATTTGGAAAGGTTCTGCTTTGGTTAAACAGAGAAAGTAAGGACAGATATTCCTGAAAATTCTCAAAATGAGAGACCAGGTGCAACAGCACATGGGCAAAACAGTGTTATCATAGAGTAACCTTTGGGCTGGCATTTTGGTTTTTGTTTATGAGGCATAGCATAAACATTTCAAATTAGTTACTAAATCCTTCCAAGCTAAAGGCCTGAGAGTCTGTCCAGCTAAACTTTGTCAGGCCTTGCTAAGCAGCTGAAGGAAGCAGGACATACCCTGAGCTACCTGCTGCCCCAGTCAGGCCCTTTGGGGTTCACTTTCTTTACCAATGTTTTCAAAGTGTTCAGAGTAAACCACTTATGTGGGCACTTGCTGAAAATTCTATTTATATTGGCTTTTATCTAAAACTAAGAAAAAATTAGCCGTTGTCTTAGAATTTCCATTGCTGTAAAGAAACACCATGACCATGGCATCTTATAAAGGACAACATTTAATTGAGGCTGACTTACAGGTTCAGAGGTTCAGTCCATTATCATCAAGGCAGGAGCATGGGAGCTTCCATACAGGCATGGTGCAGGAGGAGCTGAGAATTCAACATCTTGTTCCAAAGGCAAACAAGAGAAGACTGGCTCCCAGGCAGCTAGGACAAGGGTTTTAAAGCCCACACCCACAGTGACACACTTCCTCTAACAAGGCCACACCTATTCCAACAAGGCTACACCTCCAAATAGTGCCACTCCCTGGGCCAAGTGTATTCGAACCACCACAATTTTTATTATTCTATCTTTGCTATGTAGTTAGCCTCTGTCAACTGTAGTGACAAATGTCACAGTATAAGAGGTAAACTGAACAAAGTAAAAATGTCACAGGAATGAAGCTCCTCCCATTGCACCATCACCAGGTAGCCAGGCTTCCAGATAATACTACCCTGTGTCACTAAGGCAACTCACACAGAATGAACAAATCATTTGTTTACTTCATTACATTGCTTAAGGCAGTTTCACTATGAAGCCCCAACTTGCTTGAAACCTTGAAACTCAAGAGGTAGCCTGGGTTGGGCTGAATCAAGTGGTCCTCCTGCCTCAGCCTCCTGAGTATTGAGTCTACAGTTAAATGCTACCTCACTACAGTAGCAAATTGTGGATGAAGATATTTTTCTTACTTTTAGCTGTGTCTCATCATTTGCACAAGCTGACAAATAAATGTTCCTAGGAGCAATCATGGCAGAGAGTTGTTTGAGATGCTCAGGATTAGTATAAATATGATGTCATAGTCACAACTGCCAGCCATGACCTTTGCCCTGTTCATAGATTTAAAAAAAATGAGTAGGCACCCACATAAGCCAAACAGGGTTTTGTCCCTGGGGACTTGAAAGTGAACAGAAGCTTCTGTATTCAAGAGACATAGAAGAAACATCACTATAAAGTAGTTGCATGGCATTGCCAAGGGTAAAGGAGAGAACTGAAGTAGGCACTGGTGAGGGGAGTGTTGGGAAGGAATTATTGTTCAAACTGAGCTAGTCAGAGAGGCTTCACTGAGAATAGAAAATGCAATCTGAAAAGTCCTATCCAGACTAGACAGCCACCAGGTGAAGGGAAAATCTACAATTTGGAAGTGAAGTTATATGTTTAATAACAAAACGCTGCTTTAAAGTTTCTAAGACACATTCCCAGTGGTTTGTTTTTGAGATATTTTTCTACACATTACAAAATCAGCATTAGAATTAATGTCAGAATAAAACAAATACAACTTTTATTTAGCTATTTTTATAACCTACCGTATCCTGTTAGTGTTACCCAAATGTGCATGGGTATGGAGGCATTCACTGGACTATGGACAATCTATCCGTTGGTTCCATCCTCTAACAAAAATGATGGCCCCTTGCCCAGCTGCCATCAACACCAACTCCTCAGCTAGGTGGATGGGAGGAGGCTATAACTTCCCTCCCTTCTTCCATGCTGGGGGCAGGGCCATGTAACTCCCCTCCCTCCCCCCATGCTGGAACTTTGATTGGTTTAGTCTTATTTAGGTAATAACAGCTGATGTAAGACCATGAGGACAATTGCCAAGTCACATCCAGAAGACAGCACTTCACAGCAGTACTCCCATCCACCAGTTCTTACAATCTTTCCTCCCCCATTCTTCTCAGCCCTTGGACCTTGGGGAACAGTGTTATGTCAATGTTTCATTTAGGGTTGAATACTCAACAGTCATTCATTTTTGACACTTTAACTAGTTGTGAGTCTGTATATCATATCCCCACTGCCAAGAGAAACTTCTCTGAATAAGGTTGATATTCTTCCCACCCTCTCTTCCACACTGATGCCTGTGCCTACAAAGGGTGGTGTAAATGTCCTGCTTAGGGCTGAGCATTTGATCTTCACTTAGACTTCGTATCTTGAATAGGCATGTGTCTCTGCATTCACCACCTTTCATTGAGAAGGGACTTTCTCTGAGTAAGACTTAGAGTGGCATGGGGGCGGGGGGAGAAGGCAGTGAATGTAAGTATTTTTTCAAGAAGTCGGCTTGACACTGTATTAACTAAAGACCAAAGGAATTAATCTGCTTGTTTTATGTTGTGAGTCAGAGATGATGAAACTTGTAACTCTACTCTGGTTTGATTTTTCTATATCTTATACCCAAGCTATGCTGCTTTCAGCAGTAGAGTGATATCAATTTGTTCTGGCAGGCAGCTAGGAAGAATATGTCTTTATAACAGAACCTTTGTTGGTTCGTTTGATTGTGTTTGATTGTGTGGTGATTGATTTGTTTGTTTGATTGTTGGTTGTTTGTGTGAGATAGAATCTCACTATGTAACTCTCCTTGTCCTGGAACTCACTATGTTTTTCCTCAAAGTCATAGAGATCTGCCTGCCTCTGCATTCCAATCACTGAGATTCAAGTTATGAGCTACTATGCCAGGCTTTTAACAGACCTTTTAATCCTAAATTTCAGTGATTTTTCACCCTAAATAGCACAAATGTTGACGGCATTAGTCAAGTTTACAATGCTTTAGATTGTACCTGACAAACAGTAAATATACTAGAAATATTTTTATTGGATATTTAACTTACATTTTAGATGTTATCTCCTTTCCCCATTTCCCAGCCCCACCAGGAAACCCTCTATCCCATCCCCCCTCCTCCTGCTTCTATGAGGATGTGCCCCCACCCCCCCCACCCACTCCCACCTCTGCGCCCTCTAATTCCCACACACTGGGGCATCCAGCATACACACAACCAAGGCTCTCCCACCTATGCCCGACAAGGTCATCCTCCCCTACGTATACAGCTGGAGCCATGGGTCCCTTCCTATGTGCTCCCAGGCTGGTGGGAGCAGCCTGGTTGGTTGGTATTATTGCTGTCCCCATGGGGCCGCAAACCCTTTCAGCTCTCTAATTCCTCCATTGGGAACCCCATGATTAGTTCAATGGTTAGCTGTGAGCATCTGCCTCAGTATATGTCAGGCTCTGGCAGACCTCTAAAGAGACAGCTATATTAGGCTCTTGTCAGCATGCACTTACTGGCATCCACATCAGTGTCTACCTTTGGTGACTGCACATGGGATGGATACCCAGGTGGAATGATCTCCAGACAGCCCCTCCTTCAGTTTCTGTCCCACACTTTGTTTCCATATTTGCCCCCTTGAGTATTTTGTTACTCCTTCTAAGTAGGACTGAGGCACCCACTCTTGGTTTTCCTTCTTCATGAACTTCATGTGATCTGTGAGTTGAATCTTGGCTATTTCAGGCTTTTGGGCTAATATCCACTTATCAGTGAGTAAATACCATGTGTGTTCTTTTGTGATTGGGTTACCTTACTCAGGATGATATTTTCTAGTTCCATCCATTTACCTAAGAATTTCTCGAACTCATTATTTTTAATAGCTGAGTAATATTCCATTGTGTAAATGGAATATTTTTTGTATTATTGTGTAAATATTTTTTGTATCCATTCCTCTGTTGAAGGACATCTGGGTTCTTTCCAGCTTCAATGCAAGCCTCAGTTATAACAAATCTGTATTCATTGGTCAACAATTTTCTTAGATACATGTCTACTAAATAATAATTCTATGTTTATTCCCACTGCTATGAAAGATACTGCTTATTCAAATTCATAAAGTTGAAATTTTTATATTTTTAAGCCATTCTGTCCTCACACCATAAATACAGGAGATGGGTTATAGTAAAACAGCAATAATTCACCCTACCAGAGTGATGTGACTTACATGTATGTAGGAAGAGAGGGCAATTTCCTTGTGCAGCCATAGCCTATGTTCTCTTCAGATTGCCTGAAGAGGGAATTTAATGCATGGCTCAACAAAACCTACCTTAGTTAGCAAACTCAGTGAGAAGGCACAGAGACTAAGTGTAACTATAAGAAAACAGGCATTCCTCCATAAGAAAGTCTCAACAGCTTTCACCTGCTAGAAATGATCTGAGGCTCTTCATTTTCCCGGTGATCTAATAATTCAAAGCTTTGAGCAGCATAATCACACAAGAAAAGAAAACAGGCAGGCACAGCTGTATGTACACAAACTAGATCATAAGTAGCCAGTCCCTATTCTGTCCCCAAATACTTACAACTGGGTTTTTTTTTTTTTTCATATTTTCCTAAAAGCAGTATCTTTTCTGATGGATAATTACAGGCAACCTCTAACTTTAACTTGACCAAGAAAAAGAAAAAGAGGAGGAGGAGGAAGAAGAAGAGAAGAAAAGGAGGAGGAGGAGGAGAAGAAGAGAGAGAGAGAGAGAGAGAGAGAGAGAGAGAGAGAGAGAGATATATCAAGTCAAGAACAAATTGTTATTTGTTTACAAGAATACATACTCATGGCACCAGGCAAAAACAACCCAGGATCTGAGCTGCATGCTGTGTTGATAAAGTGTGATGTATTTGACAAAGCAATTTTTCCCCATGATTCAATATGTTTGGCTTACTTTTGGCTATAAATACCTTTCTCATGCAAGTAGACATACATATGTAAGAAATCTTGACAAACTGATCAAGCTAAGCTGCTAATAAATTTATCTGATAGCTGCTCTTTGCTCTTTGCCTCCTCTCCCGCACCTCCTAAATATATAAATTCCCAAATGTAATAAAAAAAAACTAATTTTTATTGCATTTTAATGGAATGATTCAGCAATTTTTTATGCCTGTGTTTTATTTCACTTTAGTGAGTAACTTCAGAAAAGGTTCCAAGGAAGAGATGTAGGGAGGAAGGGCGAAAAACAAGAGGACGAGATGGAGAGGAGTTCCCCGGGCATAAAGTACATTGTGTTTCATTGACTTCTTACAATGATTTCCAAGTATAAGCAACTCTGTTGTGTGTGTAACTCTCTTTGTTGAGACCATCAGAATTGAACTTTCACAGATTTCCTGAGTACACAGAATCGGCTGCTAAATCAGAAAGGGTGAGCTGAAGCCTGTGCTGTTCTGATGCACTTACTCATCTCCAATGCTATGCTGGATTTATATTTTTGACACTAAGAAAAGAATCATGAATTTTTGTCAACTGCAGCACAGGAATTTACATTTGTTCTATAAAATGCACTGAAAGGACCAGCCAGCTCTTTGAGAATGGGAAATGCAATCTATCCAACTCTCAATAAACTTGAGAATATATATCTGGTTAAATCCATTTCAAATGAGATGCAGTCCTGGCAATATGGTGGGCTCCGGAATGCTGGCAGTAAAAGTAGATATACAGTATCTGACATTGAATTGTTTCAAGCTTAATTTCAGTAAAGTAATAATGTCAGGAAAACAAAGACTTGGTGATGCACAGATTGATACCATCAGATGGGAACCCTACAATGTCTTATGAACACAATCATTTTTGACTTGATATTATGTGTAAAGAATAAAGTAATATTTGATATGGCAGCTCCAGATTTTCAGATATAAAAGTTGACCAGGATAGTGGTCAGGGAGAGGGAATAAAATATGGCAAAATATATTCATCTGTGTACAAAATCAAATAGGATCACATTGCTCTAAAATACGTTGTGTATGGATGTCCTCTATGACTTGCCCTGGGTAACAAGAAAATGCCCACACTCAACACTCAATGACACAAAGTCTTAAAATGAGACGGTGAACAAAGAAGGCATGTGGTTCACAGTCAAGCAAAACCCAAGCACCCCAGTGGCCCTTCTGTTCTCCACAACAGAGATGCACAGGATAACTGGGGAAAGACAATGGCTATCTTGAGAAACCAAGCGAGGAAAGTACCACTTCCATTTATTTGTCTCTTAAATTGCTTTTCCAGTCAGTAAATAACCATGTTATCACATTCTACTTGCTAGAAAGCAGATTTCATCTGTGAACTCATACTCGTCTTCAGGAGACCAAGTGGCAGATCTGCCTCTGGCTTCCATAGGAAGACAATTCAAGTATGTTTTTGCTTTCACAAATAGTGATTTCTGGTTCTGCTTGTCTTGTACTAAAAAAAGGGAGGAAAGGATCGCTTGCAGTTGTCCTTTCCTTATTAGAAAAGATATTTAGTTATAGGTCATGTTTTCACATAAGTAGACACCTAGGTGAAGCATGCACAAAGGAGTAGGTACCTCCACACCATACACACCATACACACCCATACACACTCTCTTTCTCTCTCTCTTTATGTCACACATACATATAAATGTAAAAATGCACGCATGCACACGCGCGTGCACACACACATACACACAGACACACGCACGCACGTATGCACTTCCACCAAATATCTCTAGAAGCCTTAACAAAGTAGCCGCTTGAACAAAGATCCTTAAGAATCAGAATACAAATAAATGGCCCATGAAATAATTATTCTTTATAATTTTGGAAAATACTATAACAACTTTAAACCAACAGCGAATGCCACACTGTTTAAAATTTTATAAATCCCAGTTAAGCTATGAAATAAGTAAAAGGGGGATTATGTTTTTCACTTTCATCTCCAAATAATGAAATTATTAGTACCGAGAAATCAATATTGTTGCTATTAATAGTTGCATCTGTAAGCCATTTGTGGGGAATGTTGTGCTTCCCTGTATTTCTACTGTAGCCCGTCACCTGCTTTCTCTTTAATCTTGTTTGAATATAGAGCTCACTCGTCCCTGTTTTATTGACTCCAACACGGGCACACTGTCACTTTTTATAAAATGGTCACTGCGGCATCACATCAAGCAGATTTTTGCTTCTGCAGTCAGTAATTTAGTGCCTTTATGGAATTGCAATTTCAGGGCTCACTGCTTGTTTTTCTAAAATGTACTTTAGGAATTAGTTACTCCAGCCACAAATCAGTTGAATTTATACACAGTTGTAATACAGTTTATGGCCTCATGGTACATTGCTTCAAAAACAGCAGATGTGAAATTATGATAAATATAATGAGTGTTTTTTTGCCTGATCTAGTAGAGGAGAGAAGGATCTGGAGCGTGTTTACCTATCCCATACAGTACATTTAATGTCTTAGTCAGGAGCCCTGACAATGGCTGATTAATGTCCTCATCTCCTTTATTAAAGATAAGAGTAGCACTGCAGTCAGGAGATAGAAAGCACACCATAAATCTTCGTAAAATGAGCAGTCAAATAATCACTCATCAGAAATAAAATCTACATACATTAACACTAACACTCAGCCTTCCACGCAGACTCCCATAAAAAGCAAGGGGAGACGGCGGTCCCGAAGTTTTAATTTGAACTGGTTCTTTAGCTTGACTATCACCAACCCTGTAACCTGGATGCAAAAGCTGGCATTTAAAAGCACATGCGAAAGGAGCAGATGCCTCATCATTACATTAAGAGCATGAAGCAGGCAACAATTAAGCGATTCACTGGGAAGACATAATGCTGATCTATGCTAGCAATTAATCACAGAATACATTAGACAATGATGGGTGACCTACAAATTTTTGACAAAATAATTTTTCATCATGTTGGCGATTTCTTAGCCTAATATGCCTGCAAGGCACAGAGTCAAAACCTGTCATTTATTCCATCTCTCCTTGACAGGCGGCAACCTGTCTTCCAGACAAAATGAACATTATCTGTGCTCACTAGACATTTAGTGCAGGGCTTAGCTTATGACTAATGATAATCGACAGACAGAAATGTTAGAGTCTGGAATAATGTTCTCTTTGTTAAAGAAATTTCTCGAGGTAGAATTTTTTTTTTTTTACCTCAGAAAGATGTATAAAGATAAAAACTGGTTTTTATCTGGGTGTTAATGCAACTCAAAGAACCAATATTTCCCTTCGACCAAAATAAACACAATGAGGGAACATTTTTTAAATTAACATCTCATCTGAATACTGACCCTTGCCCGAAACACCCTTACGTGGTTAGGAATGGAGGTACAAAAGCGAGCTCTGAAAACAGAGACTTAAACAAGGAAATCTAGACAGGCTGTCTTGTGCTTCAGGTTTTATTTTGAATCTTGTGGCAATAAGTTGGAAATATCTCGAGCATGTGTGCAGCAAAATGTAAATAAAGCAAGGCTCTGCAGAAGAACAACCTCCCACCAGTAGTTTTTTTTATTTTATTTTATTTTCATTTGTCCCTGAGTCCTTCAAAGATGAAATGACCTATAGCATACACTAGGAAAAGACAATTCTGCATGAGAGAAATGCATTAAATTACAAGTTTATTAAACGAAGTTAAAATTCCACAAGCAAGTACTTTGTCTCATAATTAATGCAGTTGTTTTATGGGCTTTGGATGAAGAGTAATGGATTTTCTTTTAGTTATTTTTTTTCTGCATCCCATGTGCAAAATGCCATCATAGAGGTAAGGGTTTTTTTCCTCTGGATTCAGGCACCAAATTTCGATTAGCCTTAATGGGACTTACGCATGCACACTGATGGGCGAACAGACCCCTTAGGCTGGAAATTTAGGAGAACAAATGGCAAGGACATCAAAATAGTAAAGTCTAATTTAAATGATCCATACGCTGCACAGTTCTTTCCCAGGGAAGGCAAACAAATGGTATCCTTACGATGTTTGGATTATTTTGATAGCCCCGTAAATACATCCTCTAGACTCATTAGTTAAGGGGAAATCTCTCTATCTAGCAATGCAATCTTTGACCACACATGCTTAGATCAAACTTTTTCTGTATTTTGTAATTCACTGTTGTATGGTACGTGATTGTTTCTCTTGTGGTATCCTGCTTCATACCTATTGCAAGAGTTTATATGTTGTTTCTTTCCCAAAGAGAGACAGAGGAAAACAAGGACTTGTGACCCCCAAATTATGGGGGTTTTATTATAGATCTTTCGAGTTCCTTCTGGAAAGAAATGCATTGTTGTATGACAGAAGAGAGGGAAGGGAGGGAGGGAGGGAGGAAAGGGGGGAGGAAAATATGGAGGGTGGGGAAGGAAGAATGGGGAAGGGAGGGATAGAGAAGAGAAGAGAGGAGAGGAGAGGGGAGGAGGGAGGAGGGGAGGGAGGAGGGTAGGGGATGGGAGGAGGGGAAGGCAGGGGAGGGGAGGAGGGGAAGAGGGGAGGGGAGAAGGGGAGGAGATGAGAGGAGGGGGGGGAGGGGAGGGGAGGAGGGGAAGGGAGGGGAGGGGAGGGGAAGGGGAAGGGGAGGAGAAGGGAAGAGGAGGGGAAGGGGAAGGGAGGGGAGAGGAGAGAAGAGGAGAGGGGAGGGGGAAGGGAGGGGAGGAGAGAAGAGGAGAGGGGAGGGGAGGGGACGGGGGGGGCAGGAGAGGAGGGGAGGGGAGGGGAGGGGAGCCAAAGATTAAACACAAAGAAAAATGGTCACCCCTTAGCCCCCATCCCTGAGCTTCACCTATGTTTGCCCTATTTAAATTACTTCCCTCATTCCTCTAAAAAAGATAGTAAGAACAGGGGTTGTGACAGATCTCCTCAAGCGCCTTACAGCCATCACCAGTTAGGCACTATTTTAGAATTGTTCTACCGTCAGGGAAAAGCAAGGTTTGTGCTTGCTGTGTGTTCCAGAAAAATCCTTTGTGTTATTCCAAACTGAAATTTCAGCTCAACAAAAGTAAGAATGAAGGGAAGAACCTGTACAACCAAATGGCCATTTGTCACTGATCATCTATTAAATGTTACAAAGGAGTAAACTAAGTTTATAAAAATAAATAAATAAATCATGGGGCAGGGAAATGCCCCCACCTCTACTTTTACAAAAGACTTGAGTTGGTTCCCAGCACTCATATTTGTCGGCTCACACCGTCTGCAACTCAAGATCCAGGGGTTCCAGTACCCTTTTTTGGACTCCAAACACACCTGCATTTACACATGCACAGACTTATATACAAAGAAACACATAAGTAAAAAATAAATATAAATTTCTGAATATTAAAAAGAGAAAATAGCTGGGTGTGGTAGTGCACACCTTTAAACCCAGCACTCGGGAAGCAGAGGCAGCTGAATCTCTTGAGAGTTTGAGGCCAGCCTGATATACAGAATGAGTCCAGTACAGGTAGGGTTACACAGAAAAAAAAAACCTGTATTAAAAAACCAGAGGTGGAGAGGAAGTGATGGAGGGAGGGAGGGAAGAAGGGAGGAAGGGAGGGAGGGGTGGAGAGAGAGAGAGAGAGAGAGAGAGAGAGAGAGAGAGAGAGAGAGAATGGAATTGTCAAGTTAAAATTTCAGATGTGTTCCACTCAGGTTGGAACTGAGGAACTAAAGTTTTGTGTCTGTTATTTCTAACTCTGTAAAGAACTTACTTTGTGAATTCACTGTCTTTGAGCTTTTATTTCATCTCTTATCTCCCATCTTTTCTTGTTTTCCTCTCATTCCCACCTTCTTTCTCCACAGTTTTAGCCAACAGACTCATCACAGACAGCTTCCTAAGTAAAGGGTGTAATTCAAATGAGCCCTTACCTAAGATTCACTAGCTTCTGAGTTCAAGTTTCACACAGAGACAGACTCCTACTCAATTTTAAAATGGAAATGGATGGAAACCAAGAAGGGTATGTCATCTCATCTCATAGGACAGGCACTTGACAGTGATGAAGGGGGACCTTAAGGGTTCTTTGGGAAGTGAGTTGGATAGTGTTTTGTTGGGGCAAACACATGAAGGAACATTTCATTAAAGTGGACACAGGTGAAAGACTAAGGCAGACTCATGAAGGAACGTTTCACTGAAGCAGACACTGGAGAGAGGATGTTCTGCTAAAGCAAGCATGTGAAAGGACATATGATGAAGGATTCCTTACTAATGACACACATGTGTTGGTCTGCCTTACATTGCGAAGTTGAGCTGCGTTTGTTGGGACTCCATAGAAAGAAACACACTAAGAAACTTATGGTGGTATACTGTAGTTTGTTGTTGCTTCCAAGGACTCGGGCTGTGGCAAGACCCCTGCTGAGATAAGTCACATGGAGGACATGTAATGTTTAGTGTTGGGAGCCACAGTGCCAAGATGGCGAGGACATCCTGTCCTCCCACTTGTAAACAACTGACTGCGCAGGTGCAAAAGGCAAAAGGCGCGCCAAAGTCACTGCCCATCCCGGGGCGTAATATGGGGTGATGAGTGAACAGCCAATCAGAAGTGAACATGCCACTCTAGGGTATATATAGCAGTGCCATTCCCGGGCTTGGGGTCTTTTCCGCTTTTGCTGTTACAAGAAGTAAAGCCTCGTCTGTAGTGATACCCGATTACTGCCTCCGTGTCCTTATTCGCGGGCGAAAGGGACACAAAAGAGGTGCGCGGAACAGTTTAGAAGGTATAAATGGGACCCTATGGAGTGGTGAAGACAGAGTTTGGCTTGCTGGTACAGCTAGCTGTGCAATGCTTGTGGGACTTGAGTCTGGGCTGATCTTTGCTTCCCTAAGAGAGGCACAACTGAGAACTTTTCCTGGTGTTCCTGTTGGTCCTTACTGATGGGCTGAGGCCTGGCTGTCATTGTTAGGTCGTGTCACCACTGTTGTTGACCTGACTCTACCAATCTTGACTCTTAGTGTATCCATGAGGTGTTTGTGAGTGGATCAAGCTGTCACTGCCTGTTAACCTGTGAACTGAACTATTGATTTCCAGAAAACACAAATGGGAGTTGCTCTAAAAAAAAAACTTTCTAAATAGGTTTACTTTCCTCATGTCTTTTCTTTTCTACTACCTCTGGTGAGTGCTGGGTTACAAGGAAGATTAAAACATTTAAAACCCATCATTAAAAATATGATTTTTAAAAGTTAAAATTACACACTGGTATGTGGGGAGAGAGAGAGAGAGAGAGAGAGAGAGAGAGAGAGAGAGAGAGGACATGCACACGTTTGTGCTTGCCTATGCATGACTGGTATGTGGGGAGAGAGAGAGAGAGAGAGAGAGAGAGAGAGAGAGAGAGAGAGAGAGAGAGAGAGGACATGCACATGTTTGTGCTTGCCTATGCATGACTGTCTAGAGGACGGAGGTCAAGTTTTGGTATCTTCTTCACTCTCTATCTGGGATTTTGAGGTGGCCTCTCCCTAAACCTAGAGCTCCTTGTTTTGCTAGACTGGCTGTCCAGAAAGCCATTAGATCTGCCTCCAGCAAATCAGCAGTAGAATTACAAGCTTGGCCCCACACCTAACTGGGAATTTGAACTCAGTCCTCATGCTTGCCCAGGAATCAGCTGACCTACTGAGCCATCTCTCCAGCCTCACTGCTGTAGCTGTGATACTCACGTGTCACCTGAGTGATGTTTAACAGAGGAGCAATCCTCCTCACAAAATCTAGGTCTTCCAGCAAACTTCGTTCATTGTCATAAACAAAATCAACTAAAGTCCAATTCTTTGATGCAAAAATCATCAGAAATCATTCTCTTCTGTATCAACAGATCAGAGTTTTGACAAATAGAGCATCTCCACCCCACTCACATAATAAGGATGGGCCTGGGGATTTTCTTCAGCTTCTTACTTGTGCTCATCTCTGACAGCACTTTGTAACTTATTTTTATGGAAGAATACACTAATGCAAGAGAAAGTTACTGACCACTGCAACAATATACAAAACAGAGAAAAGTGAAGGTAAAAAGCCTCCGCTATAGAAAGAGTACCCCAAAGTCCATGGTTTACAGTCACTGTCCTTAAGAGTGGCACCACAGGAAGGTGACTGAACTACTAAGAAAGCAGAGAGGAGACTCTGAAGGGATGGCTCTGCTGTTAAAGCACTTGCTTCTAAAGCAGAGGGCCCAGATTTCTAGTATCCACATGGCATAACCCTCTATAACTCTAGTTTTCAGGCACCAGATGCTCTCTCCAGCCTCCATGGGACCAGACACACACATGGTACATAAGAACACATGAAGGAAAACACTCATACACATAAAATAAAAATAAATCTTAAAAGAAAAGGTATAGACTATTAAAATGAAGCTAGAACTTTAGGGATATGTCCTGGAAGAAAAGCCAGCCTTTCCTATGCTCTGCATCCTCCTTGCCATGCACAACCTTTTCCTCACAATACACATTGCCACCACTAGACTGAAGACAACAGAGCCAACCACTATAGATCAAAGTCTCAAGAGCAGCATGCCAAAACAAATCATTCTCTGTGTTAGTTTATTCCAGGTACTTGTTACAGCAACAGAAAGCTAACTGATACATCCTATCTTCTTAGGACTTCAGTGACTCTTGCAGACTTCTAGGAAACACCAGTCCATGTGTTTTTGTTCTTTGGCTGGTTATTGTGGCTTTTGACAAAAATACGTAGACCAAACCCAAAGAGTATAGCATGATTTCTGAGTCAAATATTTCTATTTTTATAGTCTTATTCGTTGCTTAGTTCATCACCATCACCACTTGCTGCTTCAGTTTCTCCCTTTTAAAGATGGTGGGGGAAATTGACTCTTACTTTAAGGGAGACTAATGGCAAATTATGAGACTATACAGATACAAATCTGATTGTTAAAGACATCAGATATATGATAACATAAAACTTCATTAATTCAACTCTCCAGTTACATGGAGGCAGCCTTAACATGAAGACTTTATACTCAAATGTCAGGATGCAGACATCTTGTTCATGGGGGAAAAAAAACCACAAGCAACATAGTTTCTATCTGGATACAGATGAACAACAGCAGCAACAACAAAAAGATATCCTATTGTCAAAGCCAATACTTACCTGATAACTTAGAGCAGTGATGTGGATAGCCCTGGTGATGTTTGTATTTTTATGCTAATTCCACTTCCCCAAGAGGGGCTACCTGGGATGAGGAGTTAAGTACTCAGGTGACTTCATGTGAACCTTCCCTTAATGAATAAAGATTCCAAAGAACCAATCACCTGGAGAATACGCGGGACTTCTGGGTCGGAGAAAGGAATAGCAGAAGAAGAGAGGAGACTTGGCTGGGGAAGAGCATGGAGGACAAAATGTAGGTAGTGGAGGCCCCCAGTTCAGGTGGCAAATCCGTTGGAATCTGCTATCGAAGGATTTAACTTAGAATGGCTTACAAATTAGGATGCTAGTGGCTGCGCCCAGAGGTTGTGTAACCTGTTGATCTAAACTAAATTTGTATGGTGTTTTCCTTCATTCATCTGGGTTCCAGAGAGAAAAGTACAGCGGCAAAGTGTGGGTTTGCAAGAAGTACACCCCATAAAAATTGTGGGAATTTGCAAGCATGGGGCTGGCATGGCAACTTGGCGAGCCAGGTGGAGAGATTTGGGAGCTCTGGGTCAGAGAGTCTGCCGAGATGAGAACAGGCTGGCCTGCCAGCAGGTGCCTTGCAGGCGGTAGCATGGGTGCCTTTTTAATATTTCATGTTACACCTTCCTAATTCTGTGACACTTCAACATAGTTCCTCATGCTGTAATGACCCTATCCAAACATAAAATTATTTCATTGCTACTTCATAAGTGTAATGTTACTGTTATTAATTGTAGTAAAAAATATCTGGTATTCAGGATATCTGATAGGAGACTCCAAAGGGTCAACAACCCACAGGTTGAAAACCACTGCCTTAGTGGCATCTGACATGGTAGCAGTTTTATCTTCCTAGCCTGTTCCTCCTTTCATGACATTATGGTCTCCTACTTTTCCCAGAAAGCCTCTAGCTTCATGCCATGCTAAGTCTCTTCCCATGGATCTTCCTCATCCAAGCATAGATCCTCATTTCTTCTCCCCTGTTTCAGGGATGGAGATACTACCATAAGGAAAACTGTCAGCATCTCACAGCCTATCTGCTTGCTCCATAGTAATGAGATGTACAAAACCATGTTCCCAAACATAAACATTAGACTAATCCTGATTCTCCTCTGGTTTTTTTTTTTTTTTTGTTGTTTTTTTTTTGTTTGTTTGTTTGTTTTTTTTTTTGTTTGTTTTTTTTTTTTTTGTTTTTTTTTTTTTTGTTTGGGGGAGGAAAAAGAAGTGCTGTCATCTTCCTGGAAACTCAAGCTAAAATTCTGGCAATCGTCTTTAATTTCTTTACTCTGTTTACCCTCAGCATCCAGCTTTTCTTCCAGTATTGAATGCATGTGTTTCCAATGCATTTCCATCATGTCTGCGTTTTCCACCACAGTGTAAACCTCTTGGCCTCAGACTAAAACAACAGTCTCCTAACCAGTTAACTCCTTCCATTCTTCCCTCTGTTCATCCACTCTCCCACTTCATCAGACAGTATCTGCACCATTTCACTCTCCGGCTTCAAACCCAAAACAGCTTCCTGTCAGAATGCAATGTAGATTCCACACTTAAGCTAATATGTTCACCCCCATGCATCTGTTTTCTCACTTCCCATGAACACTTTACCACTATGCTTGAGGAGAAATGAATTTGTATTCCTCATTCTAAATCACCTCTACTTTTCTTCTCTCCTGCCATCATCCACTGATTTACCCTACATAGACAGCTTAGCGAGTTAGCTTTTTTATGAACTTGACAAATCATTGACAAAGCAGCTTAAAGGGAGGAAAGACATAGTTTGGTTCATGGTTTCAGAGATTTTGCTCCAGAATCATCTGACTTCATGGTTTCCGGGCCATGGTGAGACAGAACACCAGGACAGAAGGACCTGGGGGAGGAAAGCTGCTCTCCTCCTGACAGCTGGTAAATCGGAAAGGAGAGAACAAAAGAAGGGGGCAGACACCACATTTATCTTTCCAAGGCGTAACCTCATTGATGTACTGGTCCAAACAGGCCCTACCTCGCAATCTTTACTACTTCCTAAAACAGCACCAGACAATGGAGACCAATCCTTTAACACATGAGCCTGTGAGTAACATTTCATATTCAAACCATAGCAGTTTTCTCCTCTCAACCATTGTAAACTGATTCCTTCTAATCCATCAGCTTAAAAGCCTTTCCAAACAGGCCCTGCGAACTCTAAAGACAGGGCTGCCGTGATCTCTTCTTTCACCCTTGGCTGTTCTCTAGCAACTGTGACATGATTAGCACACAGTGGAAACTCGGTAAATATTTACCAGACGAGTAAAGAAATGAGCTATGGTTTTTTTTTTTTTTTTTGTACTGGAAAGATGAAGAAATTGAATTAAATGATGGTTAGGCTTTTTGTAGCTCAATCATACTGAGTGAGTGGGTCACCAGTAATTTGAATCTCCTCTATTCCATACCATCATTACATAAGACTAATTACAGCTATTTATATGAACTGTACATGCCAGCATCACTTCTTCAAGGCTGTTTTGACCCACATTTGATTTCAGTGTCTGAATTATTTAGCCACAGCAAAAAAATTCAATATCAATATAAATAGACATAGCAAAGAGATATCTAATGTTTTACAATTTATATTATATGGCATTATAAACTCAATCTTAACATAAAAGATAGTCAAATGCCTATAGTAATACTAATATATATATTAGTAATATATATTATAATATTATTATATATTATATATTATATATTATATATTATATATTATATATTATATACTATATATTATATATTATAATATATATTACTAATATATATATATATATATATATATTCTCAGTTGATTCTCTTCCATCAAAGCCTACTCTATTTCTTTGACAAGACACACACCTATTTCAAGACAGTATGATTTGACTTATGTTGTCTCTGAGCCCCCTCAGACTTTTTATGCCCATTTTTATGATTATTTTTACTTATATGTATGTCTAGACTAATATAAAAACTATTAGAGCCGACTGTGTGTGCTGTATTCTTAGGACCTTGAGCTAGAAAGGGCACAGCATTTCCCAGCTCATCTCTAGAACTTGTGAAAGTAAATAAATGGGTTCTGTAGATTCCTTTGTTTTTTAAGATTAATTTATTTTATGTCTGTGAGTACACTGTTGTTCTCTTCAGACACACCAGAAGAGGGTATCAGATCCCATTACAGATGGTTGTAAACCACCATGTGGGTGCTGGGAATTGAACTCAGGGCTTCTGGAAGAATAGTCAGTGCTCTTAACCACTGAGTCATCTCTCCAGGCCTCTGTAGATTCCTTTTATTTCGTCATGTCTAGAGCCCCAATATACATATGAAGCGATAATTGTTGAAAAGCTAAGTGGTCTAATTAATTTTGTTTTATTAAAACACATTTTCAGGGTCGGAAATCTAGCTCAGTAGTAAAACCCTTGCCCAGCCTTCATAAGGCCCTGGATTCAATCCACAGCAAAATCAATCAAAGACTTCCATTTAGCCTTCCAAAGTAAAATAAGTTTTGCATTTTATTCATAAAGGTAAGAAAAACATACCCGTGGCATTATGTAGTTGCTTTGTAGAGTTCATACATGCCAATCTATCGTACATCTACTTTCCTCTTATCCTTCCTTAGAAATTCATACCCACAGTTCAGTTCCAAGCAAAAGGCTTCGGATAAATTTCTTTGCCCTTCTTGAGACATGGGTAAATGTAGTCAGTTTCACTCACACAGAGCCTGTGACCCCTTCCGGTGATGATTTCTTGTTAGTTACATCAGGACAAGCATTACTCCAGGCGTCCCATGGGCTCACAAAGACATGACAAGAACACGTTCTCATCACTTGCTATTTGGCGCTTATGGAGGAAACAAACAAACAGCCCTCCCCTTCAGGGGGAGATATGATCTTGAAGCCACACTCTGCTTCTGTGTACAGTAATATTTGTAGAGGTAGGCTTCTCACAGTACCACCCACGTAGTTATTTGTTGATCCTTTCCTCTCGTCCATCAATCTTTTTTCAATCCTGGGTTCACAGCTAGAATGGTGTAGCAGACTATATTGCATCTCTATGATAATTTAATTTAACTGCAGCCAGCTATGGTCTAGATTGCTCCTCTTAGCAGCCAGGGCTGACTGCAAGAAGGACCAGGGCCAAGATTATTGTCAGCAATAATTGCTGGCTAAAGAGAGCTTTGAAAAAAATATGACATTCTACATAAATACTAAGAAATAAAAGCTTGAGTATACATAAGAATACACACATGTATATTTTAACAAAACCATACATTTGTTTGTCAAAACAGCTCATAACTGATTACCTGATAAACTTTCTTACCCTCTTTGCATCTTTGTATAAGGTATATGTGCTAGCTGCTTGCTCCAAGCAAATATATATATATATTTATATATAAAGTAAATGACAGAAAATGAATATGGAAGCCAAACAGAGATAAGAAAATTCTTATACTATGTTTTCTCTCTTCTAATCAGAAAAATAAATTTAACTTTGAAAATCAAAGGAAAAAATACGTGTTTCTACCAGCTTTAGCTGAGTGATGTCATAGGAAGGCAAGCATGCCATAGAGAGCTTCTTAGTAACATGCTGGCTGTCCCTGCCCTTGCAGCTGTGAAGCTGGAGTCAAAAAGCAGAGGAAAGCTATCTCAGTACCATCATTGCAGAAACATTCTTCCCATCCCCCATTTTTAAGCTAACTTTGTATAAAAGTAATTACTTACTATCTGCAAGGAAAAGAAACTATATGGTTATGTTTAAGAAAAAACTTGTTATAGAAACAAGTTTATTTTCAGATGAATTAACATTAACTCCAAAATAATGATTATAACTTCCTCCCAATAATACCTATGGACAATGAATGCTTCATGGAGCATTGAGGGGTTGTTGATTAGCAATTTAGGGCAAATACCAAAAACTAGTAAAACATTATAGCAATATGATAGGAGAAGTTTAAGAATAAGACTTGTCCTAAGGTTATGTTGAACATTATTTTTAAAAAAGGACCATATATGGAAAATGTTATCTTGATGTGAAGATTATCCCACACCATTATCCCAAACAAGGAAAAGATAAATTAATTACTCAGAAATTTTATAGCAATCCACTTACTAGCTTGCTCTCTGGAGGCTCAGGGCCTGATATGGAAATGCAGGCTTAGGTAAGGGTGTGGACATGTTCTCCCAAATACTGTTGATCCTAGTGAGGTTGCCTCATAGTTAGGTGAACCCTTGAGATTGCAAAAGAGATTAACTTGCCATCATGTTAAGTGCCCACACTCTCGTTCCAATGTTAATGTGAAGTGTTTGGTCAAACTGGTCCTTCATTTCCTTGTGTGTTCTGTGGGAAAACTTTAACAGTAAAGAAGCTTCTGAAAGAATATACCCCAAATAATGTCACCATCACTCAGGTGATATTTTTACACATTACTTTCTCTTGAGTTGTATCAATTAATCCGTAGCACCCTGTATAGTTCCTACTAATTTCCTGGGTATCCAACTTATTTCCCTAGTTAATTTGTAAGTATGAGTTTGTCTCATGCATAAACTATTGCCTTTTTCAAAGTAAATGGTTCAATGAAGAAAAAATGAGATTTGTTTGTGTATAAAGCATATATACATATATATATACATATATGAATAAAATAAGAATTTTTATTTACCCATTTACTTATTCTACAAACTCTATCTGATGTGGTGGATGGGTGAGTGATTAATTAATTGTTCTATCTGCTGTTTTTTTGAGTTAGGGATCAAACCCATGGCCTTGTATATATACCCATAAGTGCTACACTCTTGAGCTACATACTTCACTCTTGAACAAAGATGATGATGTAGTGGTTTGATTAAGAATGTCCCCCGTAGGCTCATATGTTAGCGGTTTGATTAAAAATGGCCCCCATAGGCTAATATGTTTAAATGCTTGGTCCCCAGTTGGTACAACTGTTTGGGAGGAATCAGGAGACGCAGCCTTGTTAGAGAAGGTATGTTGCTGGAGGTGGGCCTTGTGGTTTCAAAAGTCCATGTCAGGACCAGGCTCTTTTCTCTGCTTGCTGCTTGTGGCTAGAGATATAAGCTCTCAGCTACTGTTCCGGCACCATGTCTGCCAGCCTACTGCCATGTTCCCCATCATAAAGGTAAGGGACTCACCTTCTGAATAATAAGCCTCAATTTAAATGTTTCTTTTAGAAACATTTGCCTTGGTCATAATGTTTTGTCACTGCAATAAAAAAGTAACTAAGACATATGACAATAATGTTGACGGTAAAGAGGGTAAAAGAAGAATTAGGATCACTGGGTCCTAACACAGTTCCTTATTAGGGTTAAATTACTTATGGGAGTATATTGAAGAGGTAAAGGTGTAAAAACAGAAATGTATTATGCCCATAGACAATGCCTAATTGCCCTGGAAATCAGGGATCACCCTTTCCAATTGTTATGATTTGTATATGCTTGGCCCAGAGAGTGGCATTATTAGGAGATTTGATCCTGTTGGAGTAGGTGTGTCACTGTGGGTGTGGGCTTAAGACCCTTACCCTAGCTGCCTGGAAGTCAGTATTCTGCTAGCAGCCTTCAGATGAAGACGGAAAACTCTCAGCTCCTCCTGCACCATGCCTGCCTGGATGCTGCCATGTTCCTGCCTTGATGATAATGTACCGAACCTCTGAACACCTGTAAGCCAGCCCCAGCTAAATGTTGTCCTTTATAAGACATGCCATGGTCATGGTATCTGTTCACAGCAGTAAAACCCTAACTAAGACACCGCCATATTCTGTCCCATGATTCAGTTCTAACAATCTCCATCTATCCCTGAGCACAACTTCATCTAAGACATAAGCATTCAATCCTTGTGATCTTTTACCACTAGTCCATAATCAGGGTCTAAGATCCCTGCTAAGAAGAGAGCCCACATCCCTCACCCATCTACAAACACTAATGAAAACTTGGACAGTGAACTCTCTAGGGAACTATTGTTGGTTTTGCTAAGGAGTTTGGTCTTGTATTCATTACTTTTCCATTAGTGTAATAAAAAACACCATGACAAAGGTGATGTACAAAAATAAAGTGTTTAGTTGGGCTGATGGGTTCAGAGTGTTAGAATCCATGATAGTGGAACAAAGCCATGGGAGCAGGAGCAACTGAGAGCTTACATCTTTATCCACAAGCACAAGGCAGAGCGAGAGAGCACACTGGAAATACAAGGAAGGTTTTGAGACCTCAAATCCCAACTTCCAGGACACACATTCTCCAACAAGGCCACATTGCTTCATTCTTCCAAGTTCCACCAACTGCTTGGATTTGAATACTTGATCAAGGATTCAAATATGAATCAATGAGAGCCATTCTCACTCAATCCACCTAGTCATTATCCTCTAGACTAGGGGATATTTTTATACTTTGTTCAGAAAACCTTCACAAAATGGTCAATGTTTAATGAGATATAAATACAGTAACATTAAATGTCACTCATTGTCTCTGATTCCTCTCATGGTCTTCAGTAAATTAATTAATTAACTGAAATGATTAATCTTGGTTAGTATTTGCTTGATCCATTATTGTGTTTAAAAGCAGTATGTTAATCAAACCTTGGAAATATATTTTGACTGTATTCTCCAGATGTTAACTGTTTATAGAAAACCATTTTTGATACCCATATGTAATTGGACACAGAAGATTAATTAATCATCAGATGCATTTGTAAGATACTAAACATAACAGATTATAAATTGCCAATAATCTTGCACTTTAGCACATGATTTGTTTTACAGAATTCTCTGTCAAACATAGGGGTCTTGTTTTTCCTAAAGATCATCTATTCAGAAAACTTTGGCCTTATATATCTGTTGTTTATCTGTGAATAAAAAGATTTTGTGTTACAACATTAAAGAAATGCACTTTTTCTCTTAGCAATTAATATCATGGTTGGTGATACAGTCTATCTTGTCAAGCATCAAGATGAGTTCCAAGTATTCAGTAGTCAAAACCTATTTATGAAGATGGTATTCTTTAATATAAGGGTACAACCATGAATTGAGCACTGTGTGTACAGGTGAAGACTTTTTGCTTCCTGTAAATAGCAGAGCAGGTTAAATACTGGCATACTCTCGGAAGAAAGGAAGAAAGAGTCAAAGTCATACATACACGTCTTCATCAGAACTCTTTCTGTATCAGACAGCAGAAGACTCTCTTGGGGGGTGGGCTTCTTTTAGCATTGTGTGAACTACGATTTATAACATGGAGTTTTATACTGTATTTGTTCACTAATAGTTCTTTATTTTTAAGCCCATATCCACTTGAGAGCTAAGCTTGATAGATGAAAAGATGAAACCAAATACTAATTCAGAAGAAAAAAATACTATTCTAGAAATGTTTTTGCAAGTTTAGAACCCACAACTGCCTCAAAGGCAAAAATGTTGTCTGACATGCTGACTTTTTTCTATGACTATAAATTTTACTAAAGAAAATTTAAAAAAAAAAAAAGAAGAAGCTGAGAATAGTCAAACACCCAGATCCCCACTAATGATTGCCTTATGAATATTCAGAGTAGGCTTTCAAATCTTTATCTAGTCTTGAGACCAGGCCTGGCATATGAGGACACTATGAGACACTCCTGTGAATTGTGATCATTTTACTTCTGGTTCAACAGGGATCACACCAACCTGAAGAACTCCTCAGAAGTCATAAAGAAAATGCTGCTTTTTGCATAGTAACAGGAAAACAGCAGTTGTCTGGACTGTCATAGTTAAAAGACCTTGCAGGAAAAAAAGTCTTGTGGTATTTTTTTTTTTTAATTCTTTTTGCTTGTGTTTTTATTTATTTATTATTTTAGAATAAGAAACTTGGGGGAAAAGCAAAATCACCGTGTTCAAGGGCTGACCTCTATTTTACATAATTTGTAGCTAAAAAGCTTATATCCTAAAACATGTAAATATATGCAAATCTGAGCACAAGCTCTCAAAAGGGAAATAGTTTAGCAATACAGCAGAGACTACAGGAAAATACTAGGACTCTTGAAACCTGGAACTTAAAATGAATTATTATCAGAGTCTTGTTGTGACCTATACTTTGTATCCTGTAAGTTTATTGGCTTAAGGAAAAGTCTGGAGCTGTAAATAATACCTCATATTTATTTGACCTTGAAGATATCTGAATGGGTAAAATGAGTGCTGATTCAGCTCAAAGCTGACATGACTGCAGTTTCAGGCCAAGCAGAATGCTTTCAAATGCCTCATCTGTGCTCAAGACAAAGGGGGACAAAGCCTATGCTTGTTAGAAAATAACTCTTTCATTGGAAGATACTGTACCTAACTTATAAGCATTCCAGACAATAGCAGTAACAAAAGTAAAATGTATAGTAAGGTTTTTCCAACCTTACTTTTTGTTGTTATCACTAAATCTCAGTGAAAAGAGAATCAGAATATGATTGCAGTTTGAAGAAAGACTTGGTCTATGCTTTGAATGCCAACCTGACAAGTGAGAGGTACCTAAGAAAGGTGTGTCCAGTACTGATGGAACAGTCACATAACTGTTATGGAAGTAACCTACTGGCATTGGCATTTAAGGTTAGCTACACAGCAGAGGATTCATTCCTGATCCTGTAAAGCTAGTCAAAACCCCATGGCTGAGGAGGTCTTATGTCATATGAAGTTTGCAATTTTTGATGTAGTTAAACTGGCATGGCTCCAAACTTCCTCCTAAATATGTATCTTTATACATATAGACAAGTGCTACTCTCAGCCTTAATCAGAGAACCTTCTCTCCACAATGAATAGCAATAAATGCAAAGATTCATGGCTGCTCTAGGTCATGAAAATAAGTGATGGTTGTGTGTTTGGCTTCAGCGGGACATTTATACCACTCTCTCTGAGGATTAGGGACATGGCAGCAGTAGGGATGGAATGAACTTTAAGAGCCAAATGATAGTGAAAGGGAGTTGTGAAATGTTATCTTCTACGCATGACATGGTCATTGCAGTCATGATTGTACCATAGCTGAGATGCCTTCAATGGACCTGCACAAGACTCTGCCTGTCCTTATGTCCATTATGGATCAAAAAAGATCTCATGTGACCCTATGCCTTCCTGGTGAACTATCAATTGCTGACAGATTCTGTGGTAGGGTTAGACATTAGACATTTATTACTCACTGGGGAGCATACTAAGTTGTAATGACAGTTCCAAACCCATGGTCAAAAAGTTGGTCCTGCTTAAACTCAATGGGAAAAAAAAAAGCAAAGCAAAAAGATGTGGTGATGTGGTTATAAAGAGAAGACCTGTAGAGAAGTGTAGGAGGGTGACAGTAAGGACAACCAGGATGCAGTGTATACATGTATGAAATTCAATCAACTGCTTTGATAAAAATAAGAATATTTTTTGAAAAGCAAATGAGAATACATGAGTGGAAATGGGGCTGTCTGTAGCAAGGCTGAGAAATGAGTGTGACATGTTGCCAAATCACCTGATTTCTCAGCTATGGAATGTGATACCATTGAAATGCTGGGGTGGTCCAGAGCAAGCATCAGTTCTGAAGGTTAGGACTTAGAGGAGAAGACCTAGATTTCAATGTTCAGAGTGTGAGGCTAGAACTCAATTCCTTACACTACTCCATGTTTTGGGCCCTCACTATTGGCTTTTTTTTCTGCATCTCCTCAAACAGTCATCTCTTCTGGTGGCTCTGCAAGCCAGTGAGTTGTGAGTGAAGAGAGCTGATGAAACCTAGTAGCTTCATGATACAGAGATACTAAATTGTGCCCTCCAGTCTAGTCAAAGCAGACATGAGTCATGGTTGAAACTGGACCCTACCTTTAATTTTGCTTGTGTATATTCAGTGTAAAAATATGTCTTACAAATGGATTCTTTCAGAGAAATAAGATTTTGAGAGGCCGTGATTGATGGAAAGTTCCAAGAAACCCAATTAACACCCATGAGGAAGTCATCAAATGTGAAAACCTTAGGTGAATTAACTGCCACCCTGAATGTTATGATGAGATGAATAATGGTTATCTGGGGTTTTATTAATGAGGATCTAATGGGAAAGATGGAACTGGAACCAACAAGTTTAATCCCCAATAATGTATGAAACAAGTCAGAACCAAAACCAAGAGATCTGTAGGCGCCAGGGCCTATGACCTACAATAGGAAGCATCTTAACTCATAGGTGTGTTCCTGCAAAGGGCTCAGATTTGTAAAAAGGGCTGCCATCACTCGACTGTCTTAAACTAACACAAGATTATCTTATGTACATACTGTCCAATGAATCGCCAATAATAATGGCTTCCTATAGTTAGTAAGAGCAGGAAAAAAAGAGAGAATTTTTTTAAGTGATAGATTTATGAACATTACAGAAGTTGTGGCATACTGCATAGATGTTGCAATGCCTGGATATATAATGCCTTCTTTTTTATGAAGGTTTTGTATTACGCATATTGCAGTGTAGAACTGGGCTTATTTGTGGCCAGGATGAATAGATAACTCTCAAGGGAAAGTTAAAACAAATCAAGATATTTCCAGAAGTTCCTGCTCCAACCTGTGATGCCACCATTAAAATTTATTCTCTAATCAAGGAACTTCTTCTTGAGAAATGGTTGTCTTCAAGAATAGTGGCAGTTGCCACCCTATAAGCTGATGGTAAGTAGTTTTGTCTCCTGTTGACAAACAGATATGCTATAGACAATTCTTAGGAAGTGGAGAAAGCAGCAGAGACCTTCTGATCCAACCCTGTTGTTTAATTGCAACCCACAAGGGTTTGGATCCCTAGATCACCACAGCATTGTGCTAGCAGATTTCATGATGGGGATGTTTTTAAATCCAACTGAGTCCTGGGAATTCCTCAAAAGAACCATGCTCTCTTGTGGATCCTGTCTTTGCTCAACTGTTCTTCCCTCATGGAACTGTCTAGCCCACGCAGGTTCTCCCTCACATGTCCTGGTTGAGAATGTTTCAAGACTGGGAGTGGGGATTACCTTGTTCTTTCATTCCCATCACAATGGCTAGAATGTTATTTGCACTCAACAAATTTTTAAATGATACTTAGAAAACAGGAGTTAGTGAGACAGCTAACACAAGTTACCCTTGCCTCAGGTCTCTCCAATAAAATGGAATTTATTTTCCCAGCAGGTCTATGTCAGTAAGGTGAAAATGTATTTGACTATAAAAAAAAAAAAAAGTGTTAACAACAAGTGTGATCATATGTTGGAATCACATACATAAAATCTAACTCTGAGCCAGGCTTGGTGACCAATGCCCTTAATCCCATCATTTGGGTGGCAGAGGCAGGTGGATGTCTGAATTTGAGGCCAGCCTGGGCTACAAAGCAAGTTCCAGGACAGCAAGAGCTACACAGAGAATCCATGTCTCAGAAAGCAAAATAAACAGTTTTGAATCTACAACTATGATACAATTATTTTAATTTTAAAGAACATATAAAAATCAAGATAATCATCGATGCTAATGTGCTTGTCTGGGGAAACATGGCATTACTAAAAAAATATTTACAAATGTATTAACATTTTTTCTGAGTCACAAAGATCTTGTGGAGAGAAAATGAGTACTAATCACATTTTACCAGCCAAAAATTCTCCCACCTTTTAATTTTCCTGTTCCATTTTTTTCTAAACTTTGTGGTTTCTTTTCGTGTGTGTGTGTGTGTGTTATATTTTCTGCATATGATGTTCAGAAAGGAGTAAAATACATACCAAAGAATTCAGAGATGCAAAGATTCAATGAGGCTGAAGCCTGTGTTGGCAGTTGCATATGCTGCCTTCCTAAAGGCTCTCTGTATGAGAGCTGGTCATCACAAAGCTTTCAGCATTGCACCCTCAGCTCAGGGTGCGAGCACATTTAAGACAGTAATCAAAAGCCTGGTGTGCCCTATTATAGTGCACTTATTTCTTTTCCAAAAAGGTAAAATCACAAAGTTTACAGGTGTAGCTCCTCCTACCCAACCCCCACCCACCCCCAGCCCCCACCCCACCCCCACTACAGAGCTTCCTTTGCAAAATGTCCTAAGGTATATGTAAACAGGGGCAAGTGAAAAGGCACAGTGGAACCCTGGAATTCTAGAGGTGGCGTCTTTCCTAGAATGAATCATTGTAAGAAATTATTTAATTCATTCTTTGATTAAGTAAATTTCCATAAAACCAGAGATTTTTTTGCATTAAAAAAAATTATAGAAACCATTTGTTGTTTGTCTGTCTAAGAAAGGAATGAGGGGACAAGAAAGAGAAAATGGAGGAAGATGTTAGGCAGTCCAGCACACTCTAGAATGGTCATTGTGTTGTTAGTTATAATTGCAATCAAGAGTTGCTTCCTGAGATAGGTTTACAGAAGGTGACTGTACTACATGGGACACAGCCTTCAAGCTCTTCAAGCATCTTCCAATAATTCTACTTCTTGAAACATATTTCAACAAAATCAGTAATCAAGTAGGTTTAAAATTCTATGGATGTGTGTTATTTGGTCTTTTGTTATGGTAATATCAACTAATTTACGATAAGTGTTGGGTTAAATAAACAATAACACTCTATAAGGATGCAGATATGCACTTATTGATATGGAAAATTATAAAGCAATATATATATAAATATATATATATATATATTTCCTGACACAATATTATAATACATTTTTGACTGTTTTGCTAAGAATGTTTTCCAGTGTTGCGTCTGTCACTATACACCAAAAATGAAACTAAAAAGAGTATATAAGTCTGCATGTGTTCATCAAAGCAATCTGTAATTCAATTATGTAATATTTTACAATCTTATATTTTAATAATAGGAGTGACACAGATAATAAGTATAAGCCAACCATGAGGGCTTTAGGCACAGCTTAGGATGACCAAGGATACCTTAGGGTAGCTTAGAATTCCCAAGACCTTACATTTAATTCATCACATTGAAAAAAAAAAAGGGGGTTTATAGAAATATAATGAAAGCCATTGTTATGATATATTGTTGAGCAGTGCATGATGGTGGAAATCTATAATCCAAGAGTTCTGGAAGAAGAGGTAAGAGGGGCATCACAAGTTCAAGGCCAACTTTGGCTTATTGGGATAACCAGGGCTAGGTAATGAGATCCTGTCTTATAATAAAAACAAACAAACAAACGGAGACTGGACAGACAGCTCAGTGGTTAAGCGTACAGCTGGTCTTCCAGAGAACCTGGGTTTGATTCTCAGTACCGTCATACCAGCCTACAACCATCTGTAACTCAGCTCCAGGGGATCCAATGTCTTCTGTCCTCTGCCAGCACGCATGTAGTACACAGACACAAATGCAACTCAAAAATCCATACACATAAAATTTAAAAATTAAATCAACAATAAAATCCGTTATAGATATTAAAACTAAAAATGTTTTTATGATGATAACACATTTTAATGATTCCTTTTTTATTCAAAACTAGAAAAGAACAAATAATTTGAAAGCAGTATTTTTATCCTTTCAGCTCCATAAGTTTGCAACCCTCAATGTGTTTCTCTCAGACTTTGTATTTCTTTGCTATGCCTTGTGGGACATGCGTATAGACTGTTTCCTAACTTGGGAATACACAACCACAGACTAATATGTAAAACAAATTGTTCCATCATCTCATGGTTAACAATCAAGAAGAATTATTGGTATTATAAATAATATCCAATTGAAGTTTTAGAACAGATATGGTTCTGCCTGAGTAGTTTATTGGAAAATCATTTGTTTCACATCAGCTTTGGCATCCAGTATTCAATGTGAATTATGTGGTTATGGCCTAGTTTATTATATTTCTTTTTGTTCCACTGTGTATATATGTGTCTTAGGCTCTAAAAAGGTAATTTGTGCCCTCAAAATGTATTATGTAACAAACTGTGATTCATGCAAATCACTTTGATTTGTTTTCCAAAAATGTATCCTGCTTCAATTAATCAGTTGCTATTCATTTTGCCTGTTTCAATTGCAGTCAGAACAAAAGCTCCAGCGGGTTATCACTTACACGGGGGGTTAGCTTCCAGAGGGTATGAACGACACAACAATCAGACGTTATACCAAGCGTACAATTACAGTGCGTGTCCCACAAACTCCAGTAAATAACATGTCCCATTATGCTGGGCTCCCACATTCTGAAGTTCTCCACCACCCGAGCCACCTACCTGCTGTAATCACAGCATTCTGTGGTGCGTGGGTGCGCAGCTCTCAGCCTGCTGGGACCGCGTCCACGATTCCCAATGGGTAGCAAAAATCAGCCAGGCAGATTGCTATATCTATGTTCTGCAGCCTGCCCATCACGACAAATGACTGGCTGGAAGTACTGTGCTTCTGGGCCTGGACTTTGTTCAGCAAAGAATGCAAGTAAAAGCAACATGTCATTCTTCATTGTGCTTGGAAATTGATGGGGTACAATATTTTCATGTAGCTTTTCTTTTTATTATTCAAAATGTAAAAATGGACATAGCCAACCCTTACGAGATGTGGTAAGCTAAGAGAAGAAAATGTTCTTTTTTATGGAAGTTTTAATTATGGACAACATAAAGTGTAATTACTATTCTGGCTTTTACTTAAGTGTCTTGTTGTTTCAACCCTATACAGAGGATGAAACAGTAATAATAGTAGGATTAGCATTTTATATGAAGTTTGTTGTTTATTTTCTTTACAATAGCAGGATATTTAGTGTCATCTGAAATAGAAGGCGTTATTAAGCCAAAAGTACTTTTCTATGCCAGCTATTTATAAATCACATATGAATAGTTCTAAAATATAGGGTACTGAAATGACTAATTGTGGTGGGTAGGTACTCATTATGGGCAAAACTGCCCACAAAGAGAAGATTTGTTTGGTGAAATTCTGATATCACTTTGTTTACCATTACCAAGTTACTTGGATGATGATGAGAAATTTTATTTTGGGATATTTCTTCTGGGGCCTGGTGCCATGAAAAAAGTCACAGCATGAGGTGCTAGAATATCAGATCTGTGCTTGGTCATGGGATGTCTCAGGAGAGTAAACAGACCAGGTGCCAATCCAATGTCAGATGTCCCCGTGTTTACATGATTCACTATCAATAAAGGAAACCTCAGTGCCAACAAATTAAACTCCCAACAGCATGGGAGGAGCACTTGAAGCTCATCATCTGATTGTTGCACTGTTTGTTTGGTTGGTTGGTTTGGTTTTGGGTTTTTTTTTTTTTTTTGAGAAGTTTTCTAGTGTTTTCCATAGTAGTGGTATCAATTTACATCAATTTGTATCAATTTATATCAATTTGTATCAATTTGCATGTCTACTGATTGCTCATGAGGCAATCTCATCAGCCTTGTTGCATATTCCCTGAATTGTGCAGAGCTCTCAGTTCAGTGTGGTCCTTCTGTGCAGGGCTCTCAGTTCAGTGTGGACCTTCTGTGCAGGGCTCTCAGTTCAGTGTGGACCTTCTGTGCAGGGCTCTCAGTTCAGTGTGGTCCTTTCTGTCAAACCTTGCCATTATGTCCTCAAATACTGGAGTCCTGACCAGGAACTTATTGTCTATACCAATATCTTCATGTTTTCTATAGTGGGTTTTGACATTAAGGTCTTCGGTTCATTTTGAGTTGATTTTTGCAAAGGGTGAGAGATAAGAGTCTTTTCTCAATCTTCTACATGTAGAATTCCGGTTTCTACAGCACCATTTTAGATGAGGATGCCCTATCTGCTATCTGTGTTTTATTCAGCTCTGCTGAAACCAGATATTTGCAAGTTCATGGGTTCATCTGTCATCTAGTCTGTCCCATTGATTGTTCCAGACTTCTGACATCCATCATCATGTTATTTTGTGAGTCTCCCCTCCAGTCAGTCCTTGACCAAAGCTCAGCAGAGAAAATCCTGAGTACAGGTGGAAGCTTGGAGGGAGGAGAACAGAGATTGCCTTGGTGGTGTACAATATTCACTGTGTGTTTCCTTGGCTCCAAGGCAGTAGCCACAGAAGAAAAAAAGACAAAGAATTGAAAAGGTTGTCCTAAGACATAAGGAAGCAAGATATACAGAGAATTTTGCAGAAGCAGAAAACAGGGGAGTATGTGGTACTTCTGGGAAAGAAATACAGCCAACCCTTCATACCTCAAGAGCTGAGAGTTGAGCTTTCAAATGTCAATGCATCTCTGGAGAATAAAAGTGCTTGTAGCTCGAGACCCTCGAAAAGGAAAATGCTGATCCAGACGGCAAAGTGTTCAAAACTTGGGAACAGAATCTAACTCTATCTGCCACAGATCCCTGTACAGCTCAGGCCCAAGAGAGACAGATTCAGCACCTGCCCCAGCAGCCTGCAGAGGAAGGCAGGCGCTCCTTACTGCAAGCTCCTACTCTTCTTGACACAAAATGACTTCCATGGGATGAAAATTATAAGATGTGGGAAAAGTAGAAAATATGATGAATAGGAGAAATGACAATCAATAGGGACAGGCTGACGGATGACCCAGATATTGGATTTAGCCTGCAAGAACATTAAAATGTCTCTACTAAGTGAGATAGAATCTAGTAAAGCTTGATGCAGGAAGTGCTTAAAAGTTTTGGAAGAAATCTGAAACTACTTTTTAAAAGCACTACTGAATGTTATTTTTTTAAATGTAAGAAATGATGACACCCTTCAATAGGCAGAGAAGGACACACTGGAAAGAGCAGAAGAAAATATAGATGAAGTAGAAGATAGGACAATAGAAATTACAAAGACTGAAATGCCAATAGACTGTTTTACAACTGAACAGAGACTCTTTCCAGCCTCTATTTCAGTGCATATGCATGTATGCACTTGTATTTATTTCTATGACTGTATATATGTGTGTAATAGTCCAGAAAGAAAATAGGACAGAAAATTAATTCGAAGAGGATAAAATTTTTCAAACATTTATGCACTATGTCAAACTACAGGTAAACAAGACTTGAGATATTTCAAGTCAAATAAATAAAAAGAAAGCCACTCTCAGCATACATGACAAACTACTAGAAATAAAATAGTCAAACTAGGCCAGGCCATAAAAGACATGTTACACGCAAGTGGAAAAAGTAAGGGCAATGACTGAGTTCTTACCAGGAAAAACATGCAAAAGGGAACCAGGAGGTGGTAGAATAATATCTTTAACATGATAAGAGTAAAAATAGAATTTTATAGGCATAAGAAAAATCCTCCCCAAGATATTTCAAAGTGGAGAAACTATATCTTAATGATCCCCCAGAAATGCTAATGAGGTAGGAAAGAAAGACCCAGGACAGGAGCATGCAGTTGCAAAGAAAAGGAAGTACCAGCAGAAAAATAACAATGAGAGGTCAACAAAACCTTTATAAATAAATCAACCACATCTTACGTATAACACACATGGTATACATATGTTATTTGTATGTGCAAAAATAAAGAGGAGAATAAGTTTTTAAAAAAAACATAATCTATACAAAGATATGAAAGGCAAGAGGAGAAATGACTGTTAGTAAGATGCTATAGATGGAGGAAGTTAAAGAAGAACAGTGTGCTCTCCAAATATGCACTAAAAAGCAATTAAAAATAAAGTCAACTAAAGACATAGGATAGGACCCCAAAAATAGAGTCATCCAAAAGTAAATAGAGAAAAGAAGATAAGGTGATGTTAATTTAAAAAAAAAAAAAAACACCAAGATGTCAGTATTGAATTAATCACACACTGTTTGGGTATGGATCTCTGCATCCTTCTGAGTCAGCTGCTGGGTAGAGCCTCTCAAAGAGCAGCTATGCTAGACTCCTGTCTGTAACCATAACAATATACTCTTAATAGTGTTAGGGATTGGTGCTTGGGACTCTTACAGAAGGATTGCAGAGTCAGCTAACCTAGCACCTTGGGACACTCAGAGACTGAACCACCAACCAAAGAGCATACACAGCCTGGACCTAGCTAGCCCTACTCCCCCAGCACATATGTAGCAGATGTGCAGTCTGGTCTTCATGTAGGTCCTGAACTGGAGCGGGGCTATCCCAAAAGCTGTTGCCTGTCTGTGGGATATGTTCTTCCAGCTGGGCTGCCTTGTCTGACCTCAGTGGGAGAGAATGCACCTAAACTCCACAGAGACTTGAAGTGCCAGGGTGGAATGATACCCAGGAGATGGCCCCGCCTTCTCAGAGGAGAAGGGGAGGAGGAGGGATGAAGAATTGTGAGAGTAGATGACCTGGAGGAGGGGCAGTGGAGCAGGATATAAAGTGAATAAATTAAAATAAAAAATAGAATTAATCACAGAGATTGCTTGTTAGCTGACAGTGTGCTTCATGAAATGAGAAAGAGGCTAGAGAGATGGTTCAGCAGTTATTAGTACTTGCTACCCTTGCAGAGGACATGGGTTCAGTTCCAGTATTCACATCAGGCAGCACAAATACCTGCCAATCCAGCTCCAGGGGATTCAATGTGTTCTGTTGCCTTCTCCTGTGCACATGTTACATACACACCCAAAGGCACACACATACACATAAATTTAAATAATAAAAACAAATTTTTTTAAAGATTTGTTTATTTAATGTATGTGAGTCCTCTGTCTGCCTGTACATCTGGGTGCCAAAAGAAGATATCAGATCCCTTTATAGATAGATGGTTGTGAGCCACCGTGTGGTTTCTGGAAATTGAACTCAGGACCTCTGAAAGAGCAACCAGTGCTCTTAACCACTGAGCCATCTCTCCAGCCCCAAAAGTCTTTTTTTAAAAGCAAGTTCTGAGTAGAAAACAACAGTTGGCTTTCTACTGACTTTGATTTTTGTTTGTTTGTTTGTTGCTTTTGGTTTTGGTTTTACAAGGCAGGATTTCTCTGTGTAGCCCTGGCTGTCCTGGAACTCCATAGAGAAGTCTGGCTTATATCTACTGCATGCAGGAATTACATATGTGCATCACCACCACCTTGGGATAAACATTTTCAGAATATCATCAAAGAAAGATATAGGGTGAAAATAGAAAACTGATGTAGGAATCAGAATAGACAGGAGGAAAGATTAAACAAGACATTTTTAAGTAATAAAAAGATGTACTTTAGTAACAGTTTTTGAAGATGTTATGGATAAATTGGTGAAAAGAATATGGTAAATATGTGTATGGAATATGATTCAGCCCTGAAAAAGGGAAATGCTATAATTCACAACAGTAAAGATAAACTTGGAGGATCAATATCAAGACCTCACATAAATATGGAATTTTTAAAAGTCGAACACAGGAGCAGAGAATACAATGATGATTGTGGGGTGGAGGTTGAAGAAAGAATGCGCAAAAGATAACAAATTTCATTTAGACCACACAATAAGCTCACAGGATCAACTATAATATGGATGGTCACAAAGAGAAGCAACATGCTGCTTACTTGAAGCCTGCCAAGAGCAGACAGGATGAGCACACAAGGTTAAAAGGGACAGAACTATAGAGGGGAGTGGGCAGACCCACCATGGTATCATTCCCTGTCAGTCACTGACAGATCAATAGACTGTTTGATAATATAGAAACCTTGGTGACATTCTTAACCACACAGAATGGCTTCAGAGTCCAAAGCTTTTTGAATTGTATGTGCAAATGCTTGCCAACATAGATTACATTCTGGGTCATAAAATAAATCTACAAGGCCATCCAGAGCATGACACAACATGGGCCAATCCTCTGACCAAAAAAACATAAATAAAGAATTAGCATCAATGTATATAGAGAACTGCCAATGTCAAAAAAAAAAAAAAAAGCCACACCTGTCTAAATTCCTCAGAAGGGTTTGGTAGCTCCCATCTGCAAGCCCAGCACTCAGCTGGGATGTGGGGTGGGGTGAAGCAGGAGGATTGTGTATGAGTTCGAGGCTAGCTTGGCCTACCTACATTGTCTCACAAAATCAGAGAAAATAAATGAGACAAAGATTAAACCACAGAAAATTTTAACCTAAGTTTAAACTTAATAAATAAGAAAATATATATTTGTGACACCAGCACAGTGTTTCAGAGAAATGAATTAATTTGATTTCCTAATTTAAAAAATACCTTAAATAAAAGACTTCAGTTCTTTGAAAAATTATCAAAAACAGAGTATAATAATCTGGGGGAAAATGAAGGAAAGAAGACACACAATTATCTGATTTAACAAGAAGAAAGTCAACTGAATAGGAAATCCAGACCATTCTACAGATATGAGGTCTTCCTTCCAAACAAATATCCTGTCGTACATGAATCACCTACCAGCAGTACTCGAGTCCTTGAAATGAAACAGAATGGCATGTGCGATCCTGTTCAAAAGATGTCAGAGAAAATGAAAATGTAGGCAAACAATATTAATAAAAATAACATGATAAAATTAAAATAGGCCATTCATGAAACAAGCTTCCTAACAAAATTTTGACAATTATTGAAGCCTAGAAATGGAACATACAGATTTGTAAAACTATTATTATTTCATGTTATATGTGTGAGGAATGTATAATAATAATAAATTTTAATAAATTTTATATATAAGAAGTAGGTTCCCCCACCTTCAGCAAGAGATATTGCTGACGATTAATCAAGATCTTGTTACTCATAATCTTCTAAATTACTCATAAATCATTCATTGCTTTTAAATTTTTATGTTGCAGTGATCTTTATGTCATTAAATAATTAACACTAATGAGCTAATTAAAGCAAATTCTATAATTGATAAAAGCAACCTCTTTTATTCCTGCAGATAGCACATAATTAAATGACTATTATATTCATATATAGACACATGAATATTGCATTCATATGTGTACACATGTGTATTTAAATGTGTTCGAAAGTATGTATATTTTGTATATTTATAAAGTCAGATGCCATCTCCTACACTATGACCAAATTAAGAAACCTGAACTCTGAGAATCCTCAAAAACTGCACATTTCATCCCAAGGGTTTTTTGACACTGTTTTGTCAAATGCATAAAGTGAAGAAATTGATTTTTTACCACTGATGATCTCTGAACTCTGGTGTGTATTTTGAAACTTATCGTTGAATATAGACACAGCTAAGCCTGGCAGTGTTGGCACATGCCTTTAATCCCAGCACTTTGGAGGCAGAGGCAGGCGGATTTCTGAGTTCTAGGACAGCCCGGGCTACACAGAGAAACCCTGTCTCGAAAAACCAAAAGAAAAAAAAAGAAAGAATATAGACACAGCTAAAAGCAGAGGTAGATAGCCTTTTCTGATAAAATGACAATCTAAATTTTACATACCAGTGATACCTTAATATTTTATCCACCAGGGTAAAACTTGCACTATCTTACTAATATCAAAGGATTTTTCTATTTTTTTTTTCTATAACATCTTCAATGTTTTCTGTTAAAATGCTGCTGGCTAATAACTTAGCAGTATTCATCCTAGGCTAAGGACACACTGTCATTTTTTTTTTAAATACAATGATTCCCTTCAACAGTAGCAGTCCTAAAACCTCTGTGTCCCAGACCGCTCTGCTGCTCCGGTCTGCAGGTCAGGGTCTAGCAAGAGAGAGAGTGGGGATAAAGGGGAAGAGATGTGAAGAATGGAGACAAGACAGAGGTTCTGATCAAGTCTCTAGTCTAGTTTATTGTCTCTTCCATTGAAGGGAAGTCCAGGGTATTTATACATTTGCTACGTGGCTTGTAGGCGTGGATACCACATGCCTTGCAGGTGTGGATATCACGTGTGCCTTGCAGGCGTGTATAGCTTGAATAGCACGTGCACTGCATGCCTTGCAGGCATGGATACCACGTGTGCCTTGCAGCTGTGGGCACTAAACAGCAAAACAAGATATGTGGGATAAACAAGGTATTTATCAGAGTGTGCTCAGCTGTTGTAGGCTGTTGAAAAACAAGTCTCTTATCAGGGTATATGGCTCGAGATGGCTGCAAAGAGGATCTAGCCGCTTTCTGCTAAAAGTCGGCTCCCAACACCTCTGAGTAAACTCTCTGAACTAATTTTGGAGCTGTGATTTCATTAGGGGCCATGAAAGGTACAGCATAAATTCAAATTCAGACTACACTAATACAAATTGCAAAGGATGATGCTGGACATAGTCTTGCCTCTGCTTCTAATAACTGTGAGAGTCCCAAGAATCATTTATTCTCTGTGGACTTCAATTACATCCCAGTAGAGCTCAAAGACAATGACTATGCTGAGCAATAAAGTTAGCCTATCACCACCACCACCATCATCATCATCATCATCGCCATTATTCAAGGCTCAAAACCCACCTACTCTACATCACTTGTGAGTCTCATACTCTGCCCACCTACCTTTGTCCTTTCTCTTCACCCTCAGATAAACTGATCTGCACTGCAGCTGTTTATTGTGAGGTGTGGAGGACCTACATGTCATGATGCACATGTGACATGAGGAGGTCAAAAGACAGCCCACTGGGATTGGTTCTCTCCTTCCAGACAATCAAACTCTGGTCCTCAGGCTTGGCTGAAAGAGCATTTACTCATTAAGTCTTCGTGGCAGCCCTCAATACCTAACATTCAAACTACATAGTATCTTGGCTGTATTATAGAACTCTGCCCTGGGAAGATTATGCCACATTGTGCAAAAATTTATAGGTTTGGGTACCAGAAAGCCTAGTTCTTCAGTCAAGTCTAGTATCTATTTCCTCATTTGTTCTAAGTAGGAACACTTTTAGCCTGCCATGATTAGCTATTCTGAATGAAATTCTCTGTGACTTTAATACAGTGCCAGCACATAGTAGGATCTCCGGTAAAGGTTAGTCATTTCCATTATTTTGTAGTTAGTTTTATACAACTCTGTTTGTCGCAGTCCCCTAGAAGTCCCTTAAAGAGATAAGGCATGGATGATTAAGTCTTTGCAGGTGTCGAGTCACTAAGGAATGGAGGAAAAGGAGAGTATTTAAAAAAATGTTAATTCAAAAAAAGAAGAAGAAAGGAAGAAAGGAAAGGGAGTTTTATAAGTAGACAAAAAGACACTTAACATTTCATTCATGAAATATATGCATGCAACAAAAATGAGTTTACTCACAGAACTGTACCATGGGGGTCAAATACACACTTCCTAACCAAGAAATCCCACGCAGTCTGGTTCTAGCCCCTGGCATTACTACACTTCATTTTAAGTGCAATACCCAGTGAATCCCAACTCTTAGGCAGAGTGCTTACCTCTTCAGCCATGAGTGACACCATTGTTGAAGGACTCTTGAGTGAGCATCAAGAGATAGAGAAAGAAGTTCAGGAAGGGAGTTCCTTGTGTCAAAGAACTTCCCACACTCACATCTGATGACTTGAGTTTGCTCCCCAGAATGCATGTGCCAACACACACACACACACACACACACACACACACACACAAGAGAGAGAGAGAGAGAGAGAGAGAGAGAGAGAGAGAGAGAGAGGAGGGATTGATAAATGAATTAAAATAATTTTAAATAGAGTTTAGAGAAGAAACCTACAATGACCTGCTGGCCAGCAATAAGCAGGGAGGACTAAAGGCAATTACTACCCAGGAGTCAGAGTAACTGAAGAGTTATAAGTGCCCTTGGTCCTGTGGAGGCTTGATGACCCAGCATAGGGGAATGCTAGGGCAGTGAGTGGGTAGGGGGAGCACCCTCATAGAGGCAGGAGGAGGGGGATGGGATGGGGGTTTGTGGAAAGGGGATAACATTTGAAATGTAAATAAATAAAATAACCAATAAAAAATTTTTAAAAGAAGTTTAAATCTATTGAAGAACAATTAACTATTTTCTACTCTAACTCAAAGAAAATTCTCTAAGACCAATTTCTTTCCAATCTCCAAACTACAGCATTGCCTAGTAGCAGTGAGATTTCCTATATCCTCCAAGTGCCAAATTCTCTAAGATGACCCAAGCTCCACTGCCACAAGTGTGGCTGTAATAAGTCTGCATGGCTCTTGACCTAAAATGCAATCAATATTCTAAGTCTAGCTAAAATCATAGAATCATATAAAATAATCATAATGTGGGCTTGG